>NC_073339.2:12534027-12836388 GCF_027580225.2 Misgurnus anguillicaudatus | reverse complement strand
TTTTTGACGAAAGCCGCTTGTTTAGGTTCAGTGGCGGCGCCAGGGAGGAGCTAGGTGGTGCTGTAGCTCCGGCTATAATATCAATAGCACCCGCCCAGCACCCCCAAGAAATGTCTGTAATTTTTATATTTATATTTTAATGTCATGTTTGAATAGTGTTTTCGTGTTGTTAAAAAAGGGAGTTAAATAATAATTAAAAAATATATATTTAGCTAAAATATCATGACGCCAAAACATGTGATCTTCTTTGGCCAATGGGTGCAGCGCCCGGTAAACTTTTGACCTTAACGCGCGGCAGTTTGTTTTTGATAGCGAGTTTAGAAATTTAGCCAAGTAAAATACACCAAAATGGATACACCAAAAACTACCAGAGGAACAGCAGTGGACACACTAGGACCAGTAATCTGGCACTTTTGGCTATAAATACGGAGAGAACGAGGACCCTTGACTGCGTCAACATCATTGATAAAGCTGTTTTGATGTGAAGACGTCTATGATAAGTGCTTGATTTTCCCCTCTGTTGGCTATTACAAATTGAATTAATTTGTTGTTTAAAGAACAAATCTTGGCTCTGCATTGTTACATCAATAGGTTGCACATACGTGTCATTCTTCCCGGACGCGTCCTATCCAGGATTTCGGTGCGTCTTCCGGAAGTCGTATTTGTTGACCGCATACGCCATTCAGTTAAAAACATAAGATATACAATCGTAGTTTCATTCTTACCTTAAAATGTAACGGTTGCTTTTCTGTAATAATAATAATAATCCTCTATGATGTATGCGGTCGACGGGTGCGACTTCCGGGGGATGCACCCGAGGTCCTGCACAGGACGCGTCCGGGTCAGGGAGGAATGGCACGTATGGTCACCCTATGATGCTCCAACAATAGAAACAATATTGCTGATTCATCACTAGTGTTGGTAACTGGCTGTGTGATTTCGTGATCTGAGCATTTTAAGCCGAAGCGTGCACAGTGTCTGTTGCTGCGTTTGCTGCTCCGTTGTATTCAGGGCTAGACTGTGACAGATCTGTGAAATATTATTTTCAGAGGTTTACATTGGCAGGCTTATGTATGTTGTAACTGTTGCCCTTGTGTTGAATACTTTTACATAGTCGTGGAACGAGTATAGGCTAGTTAATGCAGGCGTGTACGCGTGTATAAAGGGTGGTCCGATGCGACCTCCTTAATGAAATGCCCCAAAATTTAAAGCACCTTCTCTTAAGTGTTGAGCATCCCCATAGCACCTGCACCAGAAAATCTCTGGAGCCGCCACTGTTTAGGTTTGTTTATTGCTGAAACCGTCTAAGACATCTAGGGACAGATTAACTAAACGGGGGATATTAGCGTAAGAGCGCAATTCCAAAAAAGTGCAGACGGTTGTGGTAATATCTGCAGGTTATTTACAAAAAAAGGTGCAAAATAAATAACACAGGCGTAACAGCTGATTCCCATAATGACCAACGCAATCTACTAAGATCAGCGCAAATTAGTTTAGGGTCGCAAATAAGCAGAGCTGATGAGGTCTGGGTGATCTACTAACATGTGATGCGCTTGAGTTCAGCACCACAGACATCACAGCTAACGAAGCCATAGGACACTGAAAAGAACTGGAGGACAAAAAGATAAAGGTTTACAACAACCTGCTATTATGTGATTTCTCCTAGTGACTCCTCTTTTATTTCATCCAGCAAAAAAATAACATGGCTTGGCAAACATTTTTGAATATTTTCCTCTGTTCCTCTGATCTCTCTCTTATCAGCAACAATTGCTGCCATTTCAAGTGCAAAATGATTTAGGTTTGGCGCAAATACCAGTAATATCACACGCGCAAACCTTAATAAATCGCGTTGTGTAAATCATTTAAATAATCTCCTCCCATAAATTTTGAGTCTGAAAGGGAAATTCCTAGAAAATGCATATGCAATAAGGTAAGTCATAAAAATAACTATATCACACCTTTACAGCGCTAATCATCCACTGCACGCCTTTAGTAAATCCCGACATTCGTTATTTAACAACAAAATTATGGTTTGCGCTGATGCAAGCTGTTAGTAAATCTGGCCCTTACTCAAGGAATATGATTTTAAACAGTATAATCTAAACTCTCAAAAGGATCTTATTTATTTGTAGAAAAGTGTGCCATACAATATAAAATATCATACAAAAACCATAATGTCAAAAAATGAAAACTGCATTCTCACAATAATAGTGACGTCAAAAAGATAGAGAATCGCACTGACCATTGGAAAACCATTGGCTTTTTGTTGTTTTTTTCCATCTTGGGTGTGAAATTTATGATTCAAAAGAGCTGACCTGATTTAGACAGTGACAGTAAATCAGCCCGCGGTCAGGTGTGCGTGTTTGTGCCCTTGAGCCGAGACACAAACGCAGATTTTCATCATAGAGCGAGTATCACGTATGTGTGTCAACAAGTTTTGTGTCAGAGCCAGTAAAAACTCTGCTGCTCTCCTCGCTCCCTGCCTCCATCTGTGGGCTGTCGTCGCTATGACAACAATCGGCCTCACAAAAACGACTCACACCACACAAGAAATAAAATATCTGCTCTAAACAACACATACTGAAAGAAAAATATAGGAACAGAGAGAGGGAAAGAGAAATATAGTAACAGAGAGGGAAAAACTAAACAAATAGATGGCTCGTGTCTTATGCTCGTACAGTAACTGTGCGTGCACACAGCCAGCAATTTGTGTGTTGCAAGTCTCTTTCAATGAGGTAACTAGAAGAGAGCGTTCCTAATACCAACTATAAACAAATGAGTAACTGTCCTCTAAGTAAATGACAGAAGACGGATGATGTAAACTCCACTGCTTCACTCTCATTGGCTTTCATTCCCAAAAGTCCAACGTCATTTGCATAAAGTTGAACTGTTCTCAACTTTCTCGCACAACAGGACATGCCAACTTCCTGTCACCAATGGTCGCTGTTGCCGGAAATCAGCAAGCTCCAATTGAAATTAATGAGATCGCATTGCTCCGCCATTGATAGTCACTGGCGGTGCATGTAGCTTAAGTTGCCGTAACAATGCGTATGTTTGTGCACACGATAAAATGTGCTCCAGGGGGGTTAAAAGTCAACCATTAAGAGAAACCAAATGAATAAGATAAATATTTACCAATTACAGTAAGACTGAGATAATATATGAACTAAGGGGTGATTCAAATTTTGCACGTGCACGTTTGAATGTAGCCTCTTGGTGCGACCCCCTCATCTTTCATTTATGGCAACCTTTTAATTTTTATCAATCAAAGTTTATTTATGTATTGGACACTGTAGGAATGTACGCAATGTAGGAAACTTGATGCTTTACGGTACTACACCAGAAAGTGGCCAAATTTGACCAACACATACATCTTATAAAAACCTGGCATGCAGGGGCATCCGGTGACTTCTTTTTTCGAGGGCGCACGATGCGAAGTTCGTCACAACATGTATGTAGCCCGTCATGTGTGTGGTTCATCATTTCAAAATATGTGTTTGGCGTGTCGAGTGAACCTATGTGCATCACATGTTGTGTCAAAAGAAGTGCCTGCTGCAGATGCGTCTAAAGGGTTTATGATAAAAGAGACACTCACGGTTGCCATATACTCGCATAATCGCATGCGTAATCAGAGTTTACTGTTAAGGGAGTGTCTTGCATGTATTTTGTGAACGTGAGCGTCTATTTTATCATAAACGGTTTTGATGCGTGTGCAGCAGGGACTTATTTTGACAAAACACGTGATGCACATGGCTCACATGACGCAACAAACACATATTTTGAAAACACGAGCAACACACATGATACTCCGAACACATATTTTGAATTTGCCGCCACTGCTAGCATGGCTAGTTATACATTGCATTAGTTAGCTGCGACGGCGTAGGTTTCACGTCGGTTTTCATTTATACTTTTGCGTCGTCTTCCGCGTCGACGTGCAAACACACACGCAAACCGCTGGTAGGCAGTAACCACAGTAGCAGCGCAACCGTCAGAGAAGAAGCAGCTTGGCAAGTTAACCCCAGAAATGAAGAAGAAACAGCAACTTGTTGTGTATGATTTGAGAAGACCAGCAATGATGGAAGTAAATAAACAGCGATTTTTGTTAAAGTTTGAGTTAAATCACTCCTCAACTTGGCTCATCGTTGTTTTCACCGTCGCAAACGGAAATACCTATGGCGCAGTTTTTTTACCTGACCGGAGGGGTTCTGGTGGACCAATCACAGCGCTTGCGGTCCGCGTAGAACTGACGCGCTGTTAAAATTTTTGCGAGGTGCACGCCAGCCTACGCAGAGCTACGCACAGGCTACGGATAACCTACGCCGTAGCTACAGCGTAGAACTTACGCACGACTATAAATCGCCCTTAAGACCATGGTAATGTCATTGTTTGGTACCAAATGTAGAAACATGGCGGCGACTTCCATGTAAAAAGGCCCGTGGGGTATGTAGATAAAAACGGTAATAAAAACAATACAGTTCATTACGTAAGGTCTTTATACACCACTGATAATATAGTTATGTATATAATATTGCATTTCTGTTAAGATATCCTTCAAAAAGTCCCACATTGCACCTTTAAATGAACCTAGTAGAAAATGTTCATATTTGACCCAATCATGGCTTAAAACAGAGTGTATGTTCACACCTGATCTGTTTAACCTACAACCACAAACTTGAACGGCATCAGCTCTCAGAAGTGTGCGTCATGGCTGCCTGTTTGGATTCCTGACACAAGTGCGAATGTACAACCTCAAACTGCCTTCAGAGAGAATGAAAGTGAGAACGTGTGTGAGAGAGAGAGACCGAGCAGCATATAAAATGCGTTACCATGGTGCCCACAACCATAGCAATCTCCAAGCAATCTGCTGTGTTGCCATGGGAACAGTAATCTCACCCGAGAGAGAGAGAGAGAGCAAGACGCGTGGTGTGAGGACGAGCATCTTCTGCACTTACAGCTAGACACATGATGCAGTAGAGTCACATTTATCTGTCTCCATAAATACAAACAGATCGATATTCAACATGACAGCCAACCAGATTTATCATATCCAACATTTTTCAATTCAAGCATTGATCTGACGTTGGAAAAGTCATCTTTAGATTTACAGTACGGCCATGGAAAGCGCAACCATTCGAGCGTTCGTGAATTACTGTCTCACATTTGAGATTTTCCTCTTATAATTTCTGGTCTGACATAACATCTAACATCTATAATGTATAACAACAGCCTGACACTTTGCTGTTTTGTACTGTAGGACTTGTCAATCTTTTGAGGTCAACAGAGAACAGCTTGAACAGCTATTGGGAAATTATATATGATTATTGCATTAATGTGTTTCAGCGAAAATAAAATTGGATCCACAAAATGACGGCATAAAAAACAAAACACAGAATTGATGTTAAACTAAACAGGATTTAGTATTAACTGAGCAATCTTTGGTTTCAAATGAGGTATTCACAATTAGGTATGCAATGCAATAGCACATGTGCAAATCAATATATGCATAAAATTGAGTCTGTAAAAGTGTGTATAGATTTTTAAACGCGCGTGTGTGTGTTAATGTAATGTTTTATAATTAAAGCAGATTATTTGCTTCTGGGCATGACCGTCGCCGGGGGGGACGTTGAATCAAGCTCTGTGACGTGGGGAGTCACTAAATATGTCTTTACACTCCGAGGACTGAGCCACTATTGTAATTTGACCCGGGCCTTTTGGGTGGACTATAGATTAATTACCTTTTTACCTCTATTACACAAGATGTCATGTAATGAACAAAGCTGATTAAAGGGAAGTCTTTGTAACCACACCATACACAAACCAACTCGTACACATCTCATTTCTTCTTAAAGGTACACAAACCCACCTTCAGGGAACTGAATTGAATACTGTATGCTTAAAGCAAAGTATTTTAATAAAGAGAGAATGTTTATTTGTATTTTCTAATTGAGAAAGCAAAAAAATAAATGAAGATGGAATGAAGGTGTAAAGCAGAACGCAGGGAGAAAAGACAAGGGAAAGCAAACATTTATTTCATCATTAAGTTAGAACAACATCTCTATATAAATAGTCACAATAGTCTCTAGATCGTATGAGTTTTCAGAGTTTCAACTCAGTAATCGAATTCAAAGTGGTCAGAAAAATGCAATCAAGTTATCACCGCAGGGTGCAACTTTTAATAGCAATTACACTTAAGTTTTCAATTTTAGCGGTTTAATGTTTTTATACAGTATAAAGAGCCCAAACCCCAAAAAAGCAGCTAACGAATGATATCCTGACCTACTTCTGTGTCAGCTTTTTTTAGCAGTGCCCAAAAGTATAATAAAATCGTCCAAAACCACCTTATTAAACTTGCTGGGCATCAAGTTTGCTGGCCATTCAGTGAATCTGAGCTCAGCAGCCTGAGGGGTAACAATTAACTGAAGTGGAGAATAAAAGCCTCTTCACAGGCCATAAGCACTAAAGAAGAGTCAAAACATTACTAAAACCAACCAAGCATTCGTGAAGAAAGAGCATAGAAGATGTGCACACAACCACATACTGTACAAAATGTAACCAAATGTAAACAAACATCGAAATACTGGCGACTTAAGAAATTTTTTCTGTGTGTTTGTGTGCAGATCAACCTATTGGGCCCTATTTTAACGATCTAAGTGCATTGTCTAAAGCGCACGGTCTAAACAGGTGTGTCCGAACCCCGTTTTGCTAATTAAACGATGGGAAAAATGGTTTATGCGCCAAGCACATGGCCTAACAGGGTTGTTCCTATTCTCCTAATGAGTAATGGGTGTGTTTTGGGCGTAATGTGCAATAAACCAATAAGAGTCTCAGCTAGGGCTGGGCCGGTTTGGATTTTTTTTTACCGCCGTTGGTAATCAACAAATTCCCGCGGTTTATTGGCAAGACAACGAGTTAAATAATATGCATGATTTATTTATCTTCAATACAAAACACGTGCAAATTACTTAAGGAACATGTTCTTCAATTTGTTCAATTTTAACATTCAACAACTAGAACAATTAATATTATCAGTTAAAAAAAATGTTAACGCATTGCGCGTGTCCACACGTGCCTACAGACATTTCACCACTTTTCTTCTATCCTTAATTTGTGAATACGAATAGCCTGTAAATGACGCAAATTATTGCTGTCCTGACAGTCTGGTAAAATAACCATTTGTATGAGAAATCACTTGTACTGCATATGTGTCCGTGCTTGACTATAGCTGGGAAGCTCCACGGAGACGCGTGTGTGTGCGCAAGATGACGCGGTCCGTCTGTCTCGCGCGCGCCCGGGCGGTCCGCGTCTGTCTCGCTTGCGCCCGGGGAGTCCGCGACTGTCTCGCGTGCTAGACAGACCGCTTCTGTCCTTGACCCTTACCATAAACATCTGTCTTTTTCCACAAACAGAGAAAGAAGACGCAAAAGCAAAACTTTTTGAAATGTGTCCTGCTTTAGAAATGCCCACTGTTGTAGGCTAGATGAAAAAGAGAAAATCTAACCTCTTTGGATATTAATCCTCGGACTGATCGCGTGCTCTTTATGTTGCGCCTGGCACCACGCCTAACCCCTATTTAGAAAGCAGAATTTGTAAACTGAAAAACTAAGCGGAGGAAGAAAACCACCAGTTTAAGATTAATGTTAAATAATTGTGTTGTTTTTATTTGTATCGAAATTATTATGTTTTTGGAATTAAACCTTTAAAAGCCGTTTTCTTTCAGTCATGAAAGTAAAAATAGCAGGCTTTGAATTGCTGTAAATGTATTAATTTCCTACATAATCATTGTTATCTCATAAAATAATTTGAAAATATGCAAGAAAAGGTTTGTACTCTAAAAATACAAACAAGATATAAAGAATTTACAAACGTGTGGAGAGCCGTTTCAGCACTCGGACAGCGCTGTGAGTTTTTTAATGCATTATTTAAAAAGGTTCTTATCTCACCATATCCACAGGTACAGAGTTATCATATACAATACATTAGTAGGGTAGCATTTAAAAAAACATTTAAAAACAGATGCATTTGTTTAAAGCAAAGCATTTATTTACTTACCAGGCTACAGGTGAAGCAGCTCTTTATATCTTCTAACGTCTCATAATTAGTCCTCATTTATGTCCAAGCTACTCAATAATAATCTTTTACATTTGAATGCTTTAATTTTTCATATTTAAAAGCTTTTTTGTGCTGCTGTGCATCCATGTGTGTGATAAGCAAACCTGCGTTGTCGTCCCATTTATAGGCGTATATTTCTAACGCGCTCATTATATAACAAAAACACTATTGCACCATAGACTCTGGATTTTAGACCAGGTTTTAGTTGGTCAATGGCGTAGTCTATTTTGGTTGCCTCAAAATAGCAACGCACCAACAATGTGCCTGAACACACCTCGTTTTCAGACCAGAACGGCCATGCATTTGCTATTTAGTGATAATTGCGCTGGGTTGAAACTAGCAAAAGACACTTGCGGACAAGACAGAAAACACAAAACGGGTGTAAAAAACATTGTGTTAGCAGAGCAAAAGGTCATGGGTTCGAACCCACAGAGCACACATACAAAAATTTTTGCCTCGCTTAGATTAAAAGCATCTGCCAAATGGATGAAATGAGGCATAGTATTTTTATAATATCTGAATATATATATATATATATATATATATTAAGATATGCTTTGATAAGAATTAACAATTAAGGAGTTCAAATGCAAAACCCACTGACATGTTTTCTTGTAAATAAGCATTTTATAGGGCTCTAAATATTTAGGTTCAGTAATTTCACTTTAATGGCACTTAAAAGATTATTGGTCAGTAACTGAAATGCCTTACTTTTTACAAATGTCACTTTAGTAATTTTTATTTATATTTAACACATTTTAAAATAAAGTGCATGCAAGCTTTTTTGGTAAAAACCTCCACTTCTAAAAAAAATAAAAATGTAAAAATGAGAAAAAAAACTGATCCACACAATAGGGGGCGCTGTGATCCTTGTGACTGCCACATTGGGGTTGTATTCAGGTCTCACAAGGGACCCAAGTTTAAATGTGATCCACAGCGGTGTTCAATCAGGCTCTGTCCCTGTCGGTCTCGTGGCTTTAAATTGTGTGTGCTCGCTTAGTCTACGAATCCGGTGTCCCGTCTGTAATTTTTAAGCTCTGAAGTGTGCTCATCAGCACCCCCTTTGCACCCTTGATGCGTCTTCGGCAAAACCTGCAGTGCTGCTTTAACAACCCAGAAGTCCTTGAGTAATCAGATGACGGATGGGAGGAGTTCACAATGATGGGCAACTTCTCTTCCTATATCCGGCGTGACGCTTGAGTCTGTCCCAAAATACGACTCACGTCAAGGGTCCCTAAAGTCGGCACTACATGATGTAATCAAAGTATGGACTCTGAGGAAGTCCACAAGTCTGGAGTGAGCCATTTGGGACAGGGCCTCAATCTATCTTTCAATTCAATTCAATTCAACTCAATTTTATTTATATAGCGCTTTTCACAATGTTAATTGTTTCAAAGCAGCTTTACATTAATAGATGTAGAAAAAGCATAGAAAAGCGAGCGTAGTAATAATGTAATGTATACAGTAAAGTAGTACGTTGAGCCAAAGGTGGCGGACTCTCCAGGGGATGAAAAAAACCCCTAGGAGAAAAACCCTCCTGGCTAGTCCAGGCGAAAACTCCTAGGAAGGAAAAACCATTCATGATAAAAGAGACGCTCACATTCAGAAAATACACGCAAGACACTCCCTTAACAGTAAACCTTTTAGACGCGTCTGCAGCAGGCACTTATTTTGACAAGACACGTGTTGCACATAGGTTTACTCGATGCGCCGAACACATTTTAAAATTACGAACCACACACGACGGGCTACATACATGTTCTGACGAACTTCGCATCGAGCGCCCTCAAAAAAGAAGTCACCGGCCGCCACTGGTTTCACAACTACTTACTTCAAAGTTCTAGACCTGAATGAAATGAGATGTTCATGAGAATAACCTGCTCATGTCCTCTCAAATGATTTGCCCAGGTTAAGCACAGGTAACTCCATTTGACCCCGCTCTCAACCTTTATGGGACATCTGTATCAAATTTAACCTTCTAATACCGTGCCGAAACCTTCAGCTGACCTTAGAAGAAACCCCTGAGGCTGTGTCGGACCCTTAACCATCGCAGAACATGACCCAGTCATCCGAAAAGCCCTCAATCATCACTGACAGATCCACCGCGGAGCATGGTGGGTGTTCCAGAATGATAATATAGAATCCTGGAATGCCATTTAAATCGTCTCCATCATTGTGGAAACGGATCATTAGAGTCCTCAAGAGGTCATGGAGCCTGATGGTTTTCATTTAGCCCACCTCATAACACTGTCATTCAGAGACACCTGCGTGTTTGTGTGTTGGGTGCAGAGCATCCCAGCTGTGTGCCGCAGGATGATTGAAAAACCTGCTCTCCCACAAGACTCCTACAAACAAAACAATTTCTTCCGTTTTGTAGTTATGGCTACTTTTCCTCCTGTTCTAGCTATTCCTTTGTTTCCGGATGTTCGCGAGACATTGAAGCAATCTTATCTTTTCATAAGCCTCTCCAAAAATCCACTTCATAGACATCTACCTAATTAAACAAATATAACTATCTTGTTCTCTCAGACACCATGTCCGCTGGGTAACGGTTGTAAATGCACCATTCACAAACAGTGTAAAAGTGTTTTTAAGACTTAATTACTTGTTTTTCTCCTTTGAATAAACAAAGCTTTTCATAACAGCCCAGCTATATATCTTCATAACGTGATCTCCGGGCTACAAATGGTTCTGGATACATTATAAATGTTTAATTGAACATGTAAACGAAACCTTGTTTTATTAAAGATTGATGATGCATTTGTACAGAACTCAATTAAATGCATTAAGTGGCATCAACTAGCCCGCTTTTCAGCCAAGCAAAAGAATTAACTGCTCCTTTGCATAAATGCTTAGAAATGGGTTCCAAATTTAGCATTGTGCATTTAAAGAAGTGTTTTTTTTATATATATATCTGGGAGGGGAAATAAAGTTTGCATTAACATTGTAAAGAGCAACATTTAAAAAAAGAGAGAGAGCAGTGTGCAGGATTTAATCTCAGAGTATGCACAGGGTAATGTCGGGGTCAGAATTGAGTCTATATTATAAATAAATATAAAGAGTTTTACAAATAATGTTTAAATCCACAAATGCACAATAAGCAAACCGTAAATATATGTCAGCGAAGCATTACACAAAAAGGAATGACATTTACAAATAAATAAAATAGGATTTGCAAATAAAAAAATTATAAATATATTTTAATTGTAGTTATTTGTGTGCATTTGTGAATCACTGCGCGCATTTGTGGATTTAAAAAATGTCAAGATGTGCAAAAATCCACAATATTCCAGCCAATCAGAAAACAAGCACATCGTGCTGACCAAACGTGGCAAATTCTCGATTTAATCAATCACATTTTGTTTTACAGTTGGGGTGAAAACACAGTTGTATTCCATCCAACACTTTTCGAATCTCGGGATATTTAAACTGGCTATTTCTCAAATCCGAAGGCTTTGTACACTGCAAACGTCTTATTTTATATAAAACTTATTTTATTATTAAAGGGGCATATCATGAACATCTGACTTTTTTCATGTTTAAGTGCTATAATTGGGTCCCAGTGCTTCTATAAACCTAGAAAATGTGAAAAGATCAACCCAGTAACTTAGTTTTGGTAAACCATTCTCTGCAGGCATGTGAAAAAATAGCTCATTGAAATTTGGCTTCGCTTGTGATGTCAGAAGGGGATAATACCGCCCCTTAATCTGCACCATCCAACCACAGCACTGTTATTTAGTGCAGAGATCAGCTCATTTGCATTTTAAAGGACACACCCAAAAATGGCACATTTTTGCTCACAGCTAAAACGTCACATATGTACTCTGAGGACACCAAAGATTTATTTAACATCTTTAAAAAGTCTTGTGAAATGTCCCCTCGAACAATTATAAAGTTGACTTTTATTCTGAGCTAAAGATGCAATTTGTATAATCCGCGCCGCTAGAGGGCGCCAGATCAAATCAATAACAATGACGTAGATTAATGATGCTCTGAAGCAGCGTGGACTGATGGGATTTGTTGTCTTTAACTCAAACGCTGATTCCCATCATGTTACACATGAGGTAAAGTAATCAAGTTTTATAAATGTTGTGTTTGATGACATCGTTTTTTTCATTATGTAAGGTTTCATGTAATGTTCAAAACGCAATAGATGTTACAGTATTAGTCCAATACGATGGTTTGTTAACACAGCACAGAATTAAGTGTTCAGATGAACAAACTTACCATAAAAAAGCGAGTGGCCCGACAGACGCTATACTTCCGCTTTCGTCCACGACACTGTTGTCATGTGTTTTTTACGTCAGTAAAGGCGGGTAACAAAGGGTAACGTAGATATTAACGTCATTTACAGGCGACTGCACTGCCCAGTGTCACTGTTTAGGGCAGCAATTTTCTCATAACTTACAAGTAGTTGAAAACATTATAGATATTGTTAGTAATCAGCTGGACAAAATATATAACACAAGACTAGTGGTTTTTATTATTTTACTGCAAATATCTTACAAATTGTACCTTTAATCGTAAATTATTGTAATAAGCATATGACTTGTGCATGTAATGCTCAGTTAACCTTTATGCATTTGCACATTTTTATTTTTAATCATGAACTTGGGTGAGCTATAAACTAGACTATGCATTTACTTCTTTGTAAAAAGAACAGATGAACAGAGACCATGCGTCACTTTACATGTTCAACACCACACTAAGCAAATAAATGAATAGCGTTTCAAATGACATCATCGCTACAAGATGTCAGTGGCCATTTTGGGGAGATTTTGGTTGTATTTTCTATAAAAGAAAGGTTATAAAGAAGTGTCGGCCCATCTGATTTTAACAGTCTATGGTTTCAAACAAAGTTTATTAAAAGACCTATTTTTATCTTACCTTTCAATAGTCTAAAGAATCTATTTACAGAACAAAAAAACGTTTATGCAACAGAAAGGTTTTGTGGATATTCTTTACGGTTCTTTATGGAAACCATACGGCCCAGCCTGACAAGGAAGCTTTTAAAGGGATAGTTCACTCAAAAATGTAATTCTGACATAATTTACTCAGCCTTACGTAGTTACAAACCTGTATAAGTTTCTTTGTTCAGCCGAACACAAAGGAAGATATTTTGAGCATTGTTAGTAACCAAACCATTTTTGAGCACCATTGACTTCAATAGTATTTTTTCGTATTGTTTCCTGCTTGATTACAAATATCATCTTTTGTGTTCAGCAGAACAAAGAAATTTATACAGGCTTGTAAACATGAGGTTGAGCAAATTTATTTCAGAATTGTCATTTTTGGGTGAATTACCTATTTTAAAGGGTTTGTTGGTTCCATAAAGAAACTTTAACATCCACAAAACCTTTCTGTTGCATAGGAAGCTTTATTTTTCAGAGTGCATAAAGTATTCCGGTAACACTTTAGTATGGGGAACACTTACTGAATATTAATTATGACTTTTGCCTCAGTAAACTCAATTTACTGCTAATTAATAGCTAATAAGGTAGTTGTTGTAGGCTTTAGGTTTAGGTATTGGATTGGGTTAAGGGATGAACAATATGGTCATGCAGAACAAGGCATTAATATGTCCTTTATAAGCACTAATAAACAGCCAATATGTAAGCTAATAAGACACTAGTTAAAAGTAAGAATTGGTCCCTAAAGTGTTACCCAGTTTTTAAAATAGTTTTACATTTATTGCATTTGACAGGCACTTTTCTTCTAAAGAGACTAATGGTGCATTCAATTTGCACAATTTGCCACATTACACGTTCCCTGGTAATCAAACTTGTAGGGCTCTATCTTACACCCGGCGCAATGCAGCGCAATGCGCGACGCATTTGTCTTTCTCTTGTTTCCACCCTATTTTTCACGTTTAGCGCTGCGTTGTTTATATAGAAAATTCTTTTGCGCCCCCTTTTGCGCCCATGGGCGTTCTGGTCTGAAAACGAGGTGTGTTCAGGCGCATTGTTGGCGCGTTGCTATTTTGAGGCAACTAAAATAGACTACACCATTGACCAACAAAAACCTGGTCTAAAGTCTAAAGTCAATGGCGCAATATGTTGTATGTTATTTAAAGAGCGCATTAATATTCGCCTATAAACGGGAGGACAACGCGGGTTTGCTTATCACAATACATGAATGCCCAGCAGCACAAAAATGCTTTTAAATATGAAAGATTAAAGGATTGAATGTAAAAGATTATTATTGAGTCTCTTGGACATAATTGAGGACTTATTGTGAGACGTTAGAAGGCGCAAAGAGCTGCTTCACCTGTAGTCTGGTAAGTAAATAAATGCTTTGCTTTAAACAAATGCATCTGTTTTTAAATGTTTTTTTTAATGCTACCTCACGGATGTATTGTATATGATGACTCTGTACTTGCGGATATGGTGAGATGAAAAACATTTTAAGTAATGCTTAAAAAAAACTCTTTGCTAAAAAAAACGCTGAGTCCAAAGTGCTGAAACGTGCGGAGAGACGTTTGTAAATTCTTTATCTCCTGTTTGTTACAAATAAAGTATTTTTACAGTACAAACCTTATCTTACATACTTGTAAATAATTTTTTTATGATATTGGATAGCCATACATTTAAAGCAATTACAAGCCTGCTTTTTTACTTCCATGACTAAAAGAAAACGGGTTTTAAAGGTTTTAATAAAAAAATAACAATTTCAAAGTGAAAAATAACACAATTATTTAACATTAATCTTAAACTGGGGATCTTCTTCCTCCGCTTAGTTTTTCAGTTTACAAAGTCCGTCATCTAAATAGGGATTAGACATAGCGCCAGCGCAACTTGCTTTTAAAGGGGATGAGAGCTGAGACTCTCATTGGTTTACTGCACGTTACGCCCAAAATACTCCCATTACAATAGGACCAACCCTTTTCGACCATGCGCTCGGCGCACAAACCATTTTTCCCGTCGTTAAATTAGCAAAAGTGGATTCGGACACGCCCATTTAGACGTTGCGCTGTGCGCTTTAGACAATGCGCTTAGATCGTTAAAATAGGGCCCGTAATCTTGGTGATGTTAGCATCACACTCGTTAACTGAGCTACAGGAACAAAGTTTCACGCTCCTTGGCTGTGCTTGCTTTGTGTCGCAAGTGGGTATGGCTATGATTTTTTGATGCCGCTTCTCAATTTCATAAAAAACCATAACGCATCTACAGAACAAGGGTGATGAATGAAGTGACAAAAAGTGTACGTGAAAGAGCATAAATAAAGAAAAAGAAAGAAAAAACAAATACAGTAAAAACTGTGAAAAATACAGTTGCTTGGCTGCCACTGTTGTTTATTTTGGCCTTCTAATCCTGCTCTGCCTCGAGCATTCAATTAACTTCTCACCAGCAGATCAAGTGACTGGCTAAAGGAGAGTGTGACCGAGCCTAAATGCTAATTAATACTTAAGAATCAATACCCTTCAATACTGAATGTCAAATAACGGTACAAGAACGAACAGAGGTGTTCAGATGAAAAGCTCACTTTTATATTCCTATGGGTATTTATGTTTCCGAGATAAAAAAATAACAGCCGGGCCGGTACAGACACGTGGGCGAGGGCTGAACGTCAGAGGAGACATAATGGGGAATGGGACGTGAAAGGTTTTCAGTGGCAGACACATCAGCAAGGAACTACAGCAGACCCACATACAAATAATGAAGTACCTATCCAGTGCTGGGGAGTAACTAACTGAAAGCCATGCTACTAGATTTACTACCTTTTGCATTGTGCTGCAAAATATTACTAAAAGGTAACTATGGAATGTTTTACTCCCACCTTACCTCTCAGATCCTCTTTATTTTGATCATCTTTCATTTGTATGTTTTCTGTATTGTTCAACATTAACATTACTCTCCAGTTCATATTGAAAATGCTGAAAAGCATACGTTGATGTACCTGTATTTTTAACGGCATTCAGGTGTCAAAATCACATACCCCCACCTATTTTGGTGTGAATTAATAACTCTCCTCTTCTCATGTTCTGTTCACATTAGCATTAAAGGAATAGTCTTCTCATTTTCAATATTAAAATATGTTATTACCTTGTTGATACATCCCTCTATCATCTGTGTGCGTGCACGTAAGCGCTGGAGCGTGCTGCGACGCTTCGATAGCATTTAGCTTAGCCCCATTCATTCAATGGTACCATTTAGAGATAAAGTTAGAAGTGACCAAACACATCAACGTTTTTCCTATTTAAGACGAGTAGTTATACGAGCAAGTTTGGTGGTACAAAATAAGACGTAGCGCTTTTCTAAGCGGATTTAAAAGAGGAACTATATTTTATGGCGTAATAGCACTTTTGGGTGTACTTCGACTCGCCTGAAAAGTCCGCTGCCCTTCTCACCCTCATAAAGGGAAAGGGAGGGTGTTACTGCGCCAAGTCGAAGTACTCCCAAAAGTGCTATTACGCCATAAAATATAGTTCCTCTTTTAAATCCGCTTAGAAAAGCGCTACGTTTTATTTTGTACCATCAAACTTGCTCGTATAACTACTCGTCTTAAATAGGAAAAACGTTGATCAACGTTGTTTGGTCACTTCTAACTTTATCTCTAAATGGTACCATTGAATGAATGGGGCTAAGCTAAATGCTATCGAAGCGTCGCAGCGCGCTCCAGCGCTTACGTGCACGCACACAGATGATAGAGGGATGTATCAACAATTCTTAGTTAAGGTAATAACATATTTTAATATTGAAAATGAGTAGACTATTCCTTTAATGATCTGTAAGAATGATGCTTTATTAGTGCTATTCATTGATTTGAGTAACTTTTTTGACATTTGGGTATAATGTGTTTCAATGTTACAATATATGATGTAAAAACGTCTGAGTGCTGCCCTCTTCAGGTTGAACGGTGGCTACTGCAGTTGAATTTTCCTATTGGATGTTGGGTCCAAAAAATAACTTGTGACGTAAGCAGGTTCAAGCTCACCACGCCCTTGTTACGATCTCACCACACACTTGGTACGAGCTTAATTCGTCCCCTCTATCTCCGTTGGGATCTGCCCACTTTTCTTGCATTTTTCAAATATTGCCAGTGGGTGGAGTCAGGCTCGGAACAGGGGTTTAGTTACGCTTTAAGCTAAGAAATCCCTTAGATTTAAGGAAAAGGGTAATCTTAATAAAAAATGGATTGCAAGAAAAACCTTAAGTGTTCACTTAGGGAACCACAAGGCTGTCAATAAGTATTTACCCTTAAATGCTAAAGTATAGCCCTTTTGCGTGTATGAAACAGAGATGACGTTTTTTTGTGGTGGCAGAAAGTGACAGCTCTGCAATAGCGGTGTGAAGTGTTGTAGCGTTAAACTGTGATATTTATGGATCCGGTGTTCTGTCATGTTTCTCTTGAGTGTAATGTTTCTCATTAACATCACACGCGATGGATGATTTTATGGTTATTTAAGAAAAGTAAATACCAACGCGCATTTCTAATGATCGAAATAATCCCTTAGAGAAAAGTGATGCACATTTATTATGAGAATAGTGGTTTGATTATCAGTCAATACAGAGTTCTTCAACTTTGAATTACTTTGAGGTTTTATACATGCAGTACTTTACAATCTGTTACTTGCGACGTTTCATTGTACACAAATCCGCCGTCTGTTGAGCTGCGTGCGTTGATTTGTTTACGCTGTTAGATTTTGTAACTGTAGCAAACGCTTCTCTATTGCCGTGTTTTTTAAGAGACTACCATAAAATACTTAGTATAAACACTTGGATAAGGGTGACAGTTAAGACCTTTGTTGCAACGCTGATAAAGAAATCCCTTACAGTACCTCAGGGAAACCCTCACTTAAGGAGTTTCATGCAACCGGGCACTGATCTCTATCACAAAAATGCAAAAAAATGCTCAAAATTTTGTATTTTCGAAGAAACTTACCCATATTTGAGAGGTGATAAAAAGAGAAAAATAAAGGATAAAACGTTTTTTTCTGGCTGGCAACTTTTTTTTACAACGCTGGCAGGGTTTAATAGAATGGTTTTTGATTGCAATCTTTTTACATCTTGTATTGTGATGTAAACAAAATGGCGGTCGAGTGAAAGAGTTTTTCAAAGTTTATTAAAATTATGACATTTGTACTGTTTTTAATTTCACATTCATGTAGCCAATCCCAGTGTTAATCTATTACACCATACATGTGTTTTTAGTCAAGGTACCCTTTAAGCAAGGCGGTCAGCTTGGTCACTTCTTTCTAATGGCTTAAAGCAGCTATTTCCAATGGATATTGTCAACAACTTAGATGGATTGGACTGAAGTCTATAAATTGTTTCGGTTACACATTAAATAATCAACAACATCAGAAGAGGACAAATAAGAAAACCGCCATTAAAATGACACCTGTTTTCATAAAATATATCAATATAGCAAAGAGGTCTTTTGCCAATAAGCCGTCTGGCTCTTTTCCTAGCTACACTGCCTCTAACAACAGCCATGTTGTGTCTGCTTGTTTGTGCACTTGTCTGGGGTTGTTAACCCCTTCAAACACTCCATTAGTTTGACAACCTTTCTGAGCAGCTGTTGTAAACGTGTGCCCATGCATGCACGTTATTGTAGCTTCCAGATGTCGTTGCTTGAACCCGGCACGCTGCTAAGCCTGACTCACCTCAGCACCTCGTTGGGGTTTCCCGACTTGCTGCCTTTCTTGTCAGGTGTACCGAGGCATCCAGACTTAAGCAGCGTGTGAGGACCCCGATCAAGCATCATTGTAGAGGTTGCCATGGCGATTATGGCTACAGCGTCACGCACTCGAGCCTCCAGACCGTAGTCCCACTCATCGTAGGACACAGAGATCAAACCTGAGAGGAAGAAAGGGGAAATTTGATTAAAAAAGAATGATGTAACATGTTTTAACTTTACACTTTTCTTTTTTACATTTGAATCCATTCACACCTGTTGGAAAGACGCTGGGTATGATATCTGCATCCCCTGTCACCAGCGAAGGTACGATCCAGGTGTAACCGTAACCCGTGAGACCCACAGAATGTGCCACTTCAAAAATTGTCGTGGCTTCTTCTTTAGTGCAGTAGAGGAGTATAACAGGACTTTGAAGCTTTTTCATCTGGTTCTGGATCTTTGAGTCGCCGTCATCTACCGACATGTCCAGCAGCAACACCTCTTCCAGCTCCCAGCCGACAAAACTGTTCTCGACGGTACTCCGGATCTGGATGATGACAGAAAGAAAGAAAACAAACCGTCATGTCCTGCAACACACATCCTGCCGCCTCCAGCCCTCCTGAAACTGTTCTTTTCTATTATCTTGTTAAAAGAGAAAGGAAGTTGAAAGAAAGGGAGAATGACATTGGAAAACCGAAGAAAAGTGTGTGTGTGTGAGAAAGAGATGGAGAAAGGTAATTATTTATTTAGGAGGTGCAGACACACTATGCTTCGAGCATGCAAAATTACACTGCAATGAGTTTCGGCAAAAGAATATGATGTCGTCATGTACTACAAATAGGCCTAAAAATCCACATAAAATTTTCTGGCAACACTGCAAGCAGTTTCAAAGTCTAAATTATTGGTAATGATCCAAGAAGACAATCTGTGACGTTTATGTAAACCCTAAAATGGTCAAACATCACTAAGCTGTCCCCAAACATGAGAAAAATAAACATAGCAATGCACGTCCTCCAGAAACACACCCACCAAACATTTCTGAATCTGTAAGGTTTTTAAAGAAACAAACCTAACCTACATTTTAAAAATATAACTCCACAAAACCAATCTTTATGTCGCTCTGAGTCTGTAGAGAACAGAGAAATTAAACTATATTTCCTTATAACACATTGTTCCAACACCATGGACTCCATGGAGATGCTTTCCATTTTATAGTATTTTATTGGAGATACGACTAGAAGAATACAAAAATATCCAAGATTGTGGATGCATGTTGTATACTTCTGTATGTCTGAATATTTTAAGCCATTTTGACAGCCTTGTGAATTGCACTGACAGTATTATTACACAAAAATGTAGCATTCGGTACCACAGGGAAAACCTTTATCATTGTCACAAATTCAACATCTGGTAATGCCTGAACCAATATTTTTCTCCCAACAGGCAACAGCACAAAAAACACAGGCCTCGGTAGGACCTTAAGAACCTGGCCGGTGTAAACTACAAGAACATCCAGAACCTGCTGCATAAACCTCTTCAATATGTAAAACCTCCTCTGAATTACACTCGACACACCCGCATCGCCCGGAGCTCAGTCCTGAAAGTCAAACACAATCCTGACAGTGATTTCAGCATTATTCAGGCGGGAGTAGATCAGAACGTTATCCACACCAATATGTACTATAACAGATTTTAGAAAATCGCATTATATCTAGGAGGTCTGTGATTGGCAGTGTTGGGTAAGTTACTCAAAGAAAGTAATTAATTACTAGTTATCTTGTAATACAATCATGTTATACTGTACAAATTACTCTCTTCAAAAAGTATTTCATTACTTATTACTAATTACTTTCTAAATCCTATTTACTAAATGATATGAAGATAGGCTTGAAATGGCTCGAATAAATCATACACATGAAAAAAAACGTGACTCGTTAACCAATCAGGAGCTTGCTTTAGTGGGGTGATTACAGGAAGCGAGCTGAGTCGCAGAAGCCTCAGTCTCGATCACTAGAATTTCATGCACAGTGAACTCAAAATGTTCAAGCGGTAAACTAGACGCGGTAGACGCGAATTTGATGCCTCAAACGCGGCTGGTGTGAACCCACGGTTAGTAGGTTAATGCTAACCAACCAGTTAATATTCACTGTAAAAAATCCAACTTTAAAATGTTCATTCAACAAAGAACATTAAGTAACTTGAACAAAGATTTCTTTGTTGAAGGGCGTCAATTGATTATTTTGTGTTCACTGAATGAAAAGAGCATAATCATTCAGCTAACAAATATTATTTTGTTGACTGGACTTAGATGTATAAGTTTTTGTCCAATTCGTTCACCCAACTTGCCAAACCGAGTAATCTGAACCAGCGATTTAAAAAAACAATGGTCGGAATGGTTCCCAGCATGCATTGCGACATGTTCACTTCTTTGGTTAATATTTACTAAAAAAGATGACTGTTTTAATGTTTGCTGGATTTATTTATGTTGTTATGTTGTTAATGTTAGTTATATGTTGTATTTAGAGTAATTTTTAAAGAATTATGTTTGTTCATTGTTACCATGATTGAGAAGTGTGTGTTCAGTGTAGAGGGCAGCACAATGAGTTAACGCGCGTCATTGTTGCCTCACAGCAAAAAGGTCTCTGGTTTAAGTCAGACAAAGACTTTGTTTATGAGACCTTTCTGTGTACACTCCAAAACATGTAGATTAGTTAAATTTGGATATACTAAATTACTCTTTACCCAACTTAGTCACTAGTTGAGTAAACATAGAAATTTGCTTATTACCTAATCAGTTTAAGTTTGTTCAACTTTTTGGTGTAAGTCGACATTACTCAGTAAATTGAGTTAGGTGAACTATATCATCCAAGAGTTGAGTAAACTCAAAAAAGCTGTGCAGCAAGTTGCCTTGAAAATTTAAGTTAAGTCAACTTTTTATTTTTTACAGTGTTGAAAGAGTGTTACCAATATTCATATTAACTCACCAAAGTATTTAAAGTGAGAAGGATACATAAAAAACATGCATTTTAACGTTAGACTTTACATTTTGATGTTAAATCCACTATTGTATTATACATAATTGTTCTGCAGTCCATACACAGTAGTTCAATTACATCAGAAGTAACTGTAATTAAATTACTGGAAAAATAAGAGTAATCCCTTGCTTAACTTTTATAAGGAAAATGTAATTAAATTACTTAGTACATAGTTACACCAAACACTTGTGATTGGAGATGGATACTTGTTAGAATATTATAAAATGTTTACTTGTTTAAGGCTAGTTAAAAGAAAATACTTTTAAGAAGCTGACACGTCTTGCAGTGTGACATGCTATAATCCATCAATTTTAGACAGCATTATACTAATCCTTTTGTAATTGTAATGCAGACAGCCTTAATAAGCTTACTTTAACTTATGACTTTCCCTTAGGCTATGCATTCATAATCTAAAATCTCATCTACAAATAGCTTTGGACTTTAACCTTGCAAAAAAATGTAAAGGGTACGCGGCTATCGTTGAATTTATATATCACACCAAAACCACAAATCGTGAGAAATGATGAATAGGGAGATCAAATCAAAACGGATAGAGATGAAGTTGGATAGGACAAAGCGCGCTGAAAATAGGGGAGAGGACAGGCCTATTGGTTTCGACAGGGTACAGAAGATAGACGAGAGGAAATGAACATCACTTGAGACAGAAGCATTGGCTAACTCCAGATGATGAAAGAGACAAATGCCGCAAAGGCTGGCCTCCCGGTGGGAGTCGAGATGTTGGAATTAGGCTGTGATCCGGACAAGCCAGAGATTCAGTTAGAGGCAGTGAGGCAAACAGCAGCCTAGTCATGGTCTCAATTTTAGCTGCTTTTGAATAGGCGAGTGTATATATACTCCTATTAGGCCAGTTAGAGTAGTAAAGCATCTTCAATGAATGAATAAACTTCATTTTGGTTCTTAAATTTGGGTGTTGTGATTAGTGAGACTATGTGAACATAGTCCTCAGGGACTGTTCCTTTTAACAGAAAAAAAACAGTCATGTTTCTGTTTGCTTTATGAGATTCAACACAACTTATATTCAACAGTACTAAAATAAAATACAGCAATTACACCAGTGGTTCTCAAACTGGGGTCCGGGGCCCCCAGGGGGGCCACGAGATGGTGCCAGGGGGCCCCAGTTTTACGACATTTTTATAAAATACGTTAATTTATCACGAATTCTGTGAAATTAAATAAAAAAAAAATAAGGCGGCACTACTTTGTATAATTTAATGTTTTGCTTAATTAAAATGTGAAGTTTTAGAACTGTTTTTTGCCATAAATTTTCTTTGGGGGGGCCGCGAAGGGATGCACCGTACACAAAGGGGGCCGCACGTTGAAAAAGTTTGAGAACCACTGAATTACACTATAATTTTACTGGTAATTATCGGAATGAACAAATCTTCAACCAAGCAATACACATTTAAAATATGTTTTCTCTTGTTTGGTGGGTGTTTCAGAACTGCAGTCCAATCAGCAGGAACATGTAAATAAACCACACGGTACTAAAGAGACAGCTCGCACAATGGGTTCAAGTTGGAATGTTCGCTTTCATTTGAAAGGCAAGGGCAGTAACTGTAACATTGAGTGTATTTTATAGTATTAAACACGTATTTATAATGATTTCATCAGGCTCTGGAAACATTTAAAAAAAAACACAAAGACTTGCCTTCTAAGATAGTGTAGTTGCAACACTTTTGTAATCAGAACAGGGTGTTCAACGCATCATCGTTTCTGTTTAAAGCTCCCATAACGCAAGCTGTTTCTGCGTATCTGACGTTAAACTGGAGAACCTATAAAGTAGTACTACATCCTTCATATCTCTGAAGAGTCTTTACTTTTATCAGATTTATAAAAGACAGATCAGCTTTATAGATTCTTCCCGATAACGGAAGAAAAAATTCGGAAGGAGGAGTTACGAGCTGTGAGAGGAGCGAGTCACGAGTCATGCAACACTAGATAACTTATGATTTATACATGCTCGTGTTGTTTATATAATATGCACTTACGCGCCTATTTAAACATAAACACAGAAGTCTTACTAACTGCATGCAACTTTTCAAGACTTTTCAATGAAATCCAGCATTAATAAACATACACACATGCAAAACACCCCAGATAAACAAACTATCCATTGTTTCCATAATGAGGCTGGCTTACTTCTCCTTATATCCAAAAACACACTTCTTCTTTCGTGCTATTGTTGATAAAAAGTCTTGATAAAAAACTAAGCTGACGCATGACACGTCCAACTGCTTTTTTGACACTTTGCCTATGTTTAGCATAACCAACTCTTAAACTGTGTTAATAAGTCAGAATGCATATTATACCGTTGAACCCCTCCTTTGAAAAACATTGTGCATTGTGCGTCAGAGAATTACTGTCATCAGAGAATTAGAAGTATATTTTCAGATTCTAATTGAAGTTTATGAGGGTACATGAATTAAAAAACAATTATAACTAACACAGATACACTGTTTATAATTAACAATGCAATATTGCATTAAAAAATAAGAATTGTCAGTTTGATTTCATTGGGATTTGGTTTATAAAATGTGTGGTCAATGGTGTGTAGGGTTGCAAGAAAGCTCAGGAATTTTGAAAATATTCCAACTTAAGGAATTAAAGGAAATCAATTTCAATGGAAAGTTTCCAAAATTCCCAGAATTTTTAATACTGTTTAAATTTTAATACTGTGTTTAATACTGTAGCATTTAATAACAATCACTGAGCGTACGTTTTCTCTTGTTCCAGAATTTTCAAACTCAAATGGTGTTTATTACTGTAGCATTTAATAATAACAATTGTGTCTTGTACAATTAAAATTTGTCTTCATTTTTAATCTGGTTATATTGTAATTTCTAAAATGGTTTATTAGTCAATATGACTTTGACATTAATACTGCCTTACTGAGACAATAGAAACACAGACACAGGTGTTTGTCAAAATCTATGAAAACACTAGAGGATAGAAAACCACTCTGTCACTTTAATTACTTAAAATATAAGAATATATTTTATCAGTTTACATATCCCAATGTAGTAAACCTGTTTTTATTGATTCTTTGCAGAAAAAATCCCCCCTTTTTACAATGCGTTTTATCATTAACATACAATGCCTTAAACTAAACGTACCTAGAAGATTTAATACTTTCGTGATGCCTTGCGAGCAACGGCATACTCTCAAAAAAATCTGATTAGTGGATTTTTGATCGTACTTCTTTTCCATGTTTGCATAAGTATGAAACACTTGTAACTGAGTTTGCATAAAAGCTATTCAAACAAAAATATATGCATTTATATAATAGATTTATATAACAGCTGATGTTTTACTTAAATTAAATTGCTTTTAAGACTGCAGACAAGTCTAAATAAAGATGATTTAATTTTCTCTGAAGCTGTTCTTCCACAGCATTACACAAATCAGACACTAAAATAGTTAGGCTGCTTATAGTTCTACATTTAAGACCAGAATTTACTTTAGGAGTCGCAACCCATCTCCATCCCCAAAATGTAGCTTTCGCCAGCTATTACAGGCCTCTTTAGCTAAAAACGTTTGATTTAAAGCTGTCAATTTTAGTGGAACCCATATGGAAAACTAAAATATTAAACATTCTTTACCCGATTGACAAAGTCCTGGTATCCAGGGTAGTAGGTAGTGACGATGGAGAATATGTACCAATCATATTCCTCCATGATGTTAAGCATAACAGACGCTTGCTGCTCTATAGAGGGACCAAACTGGAAGAACATGGAATGGTCATCCTGAAAGAAACAAAGACAAAAAGAGGCTTTGTCAGAAAGGAGAATCAAGAAAAAACATGTTAAATGAATAACATATAGTTGGTCTTTAAAGGGAAGTTCCACTTTTTTTGAAAATATGCTCATTTTCCAGCTCCCCTAGAGTTAAACATTTGATGTTTACCGTTTTGGAATTCATTCAGCTGATCTCCGGGTCTGGCGCTAGCACTTTAAGCATAGCTTAGCATAATCCATTGAATCTGATTAGTCCATTAGCATCGAGCTAAAAAATAACCAAAGAGTTTCAATATTTTTCCTATTTAAAACTTGACTCTTCTGTAGTTACATTGTGTACTAAGACCGACGGAAAATTAAAAGCTGCGATTTTCTACAAAGATATGGCTAGGAACTATACCCTTAAACTGGCGTAATAATCAATGACTTGGCAGCAGCAGGCATACTCTTTGGTTATTTTTTAGCACGATGCTAATGGTCTAATCAAATTCAATGGATTATCCTAAGCTATGTTAAAAGTGCTAGCGCCAGACCCAGAGATCAGCTGAATGGGTTCCAAAACGTTAAAAATCAAATGTTTAACTCTAGGGGAGCTGGAAAATGAGCATATTTTCAATAAAAGTGGAGTGTCCCTTTAAACAGTACATATGCATTGCACATACAGTATGATTGATCAGGCAAATTCTGATCTATTTAGCAAATGAAATGAGACCAGCACCACAGCTGTACATCTAACATCTGCTGCACACGAGACCCAGATCTCGCTCCCTTTACATCTAAATGACCACTTCGTGCTACATTTCATGCTGCTTAAATGTCAAACAGAAATAACAGCGGAGCATTGGAGATGATTTGTATAAATAGATTGCATCTATGATCTCATCACTTCTACCACAGTATGTATACACCAGTGTGTGTGTGTTTGTGTGCAAGTATCCAAACAAGCCAAAAAAAGGTAATGTTATGCACACATGCCTACTGTAAGTGTACACATATACATTGCACAGCGATGTATAGATCTGTACAGCTATGTAAATGACCGTTGTGTGTGTATTCATGTGTGAAGTTGGTCGTGGGCGTTCGCTATGTTAGTCAATCTCGCTCCCCTTTCTTCAGGTCTCTATGCTTCACTCAACATCAAAGCCACTCCCCTTGAGGTCCGCGATGGGCCGATCAATTACCTTGATTCGGCTTTAATGAGGTAACAACACTGACGGGTGTGTGTTGGGGGAGCGCTGGCAGTTAAGAGACCCCTGCGCAGGCCCTCAATGACGTTTTGAGGTGATGAAATCATTTTTCAACTTCTTGGTGGTGCATGCGAACGGTCTAAATGTATTTACAGAGAAATGCATGGAAAAAACATTTCATGGTTGATTGTTTGTTATTGATTTACATGCACGGCCGACTAAAGATGCATGCTGATTGATGTCTTGTTGTACTAAAGATGCAAGCTTGTTGGAATGCAAAAAAATAAAGAATGAAATCACTGAATCGTTTCTCTCTCATTTGTATCAGTCAAATGTGTGTCACTGTGGCTCAGTTTCAAATTTATTTCGGCACAATATATGCAATGCACAACAACAGGGGCACTTTATAGGAAACATATAGGAAACCCATAGCACCTACAGCCATGTTGTAAAGTGACGCATCAATGGGTGCGTTACACGCAAGGAATATGTAGTAGTAAAACTGTTTAGTAATATATTTTCTGAAAAAATAAATACAGCCAAATAAAAAGCCATGAAAATTTGAAATTGCATGCAATTTTCATTCAATTTTCTCCTTGGAGTTATTTAATGTAGGCACTGCTCATGGTTTCAGTATCTAGCGGAAAACCTTCCCAGCTGACTCTCTATTGCCAATGGTTTTTAAATTAAATGTCAACAGCACACATACAAGTACTGCTTTCGCCATATAGTGTAAATTGGGTCAATTCTGATTTCACATAGACTTTAAAGCCCAGCAGATACACCTCTGTAATCTGATTTAAACCCATCTGCCCCTCACCACCTCACATCCCGCCCCCCACTCCACCTCTTCACAGCGCCTATTCTATACAATTCAAAATGTATTATCACAGACACACACATGCCCCACAATGGAAGTGAATTAACGAACCCCTGTTCCTCACCCCCCGTTTAACACAACGGAGCGGCCAACCTAGTCATCCGCTGTACTCAATACAGCCCAACAAAAGCAGCGGGGAACTAATCCGGACCTTACATTACTCTCCACTCTCCGATAATGGAGACTAGTGTCCTGCAGAGGCAGTTTATAAGGGAAGTATCTTTAATATTCTATGCTGAGGCCATAACATAAAATAAGTTTCCTGCCAACCCTTGACTGCTGTGGGGTATAACAGCTGAGCTCTTGCCTTCAGCGACTCTGCACTCGAACAGCGTGTCATTACGAAAGGAAGGCGAGAGAATTAGGAAAGGAGAATGGTACCCGTTTAGGAGAGCATGGGAGGAAATTCAAGTGATTCATCGGCTGATCAGCTGTGATGGATCAAGCATGGGGATGATTGCAAATAAAAGACACTTTAGAGGCGCAAAAGTTAAAGGGAGAATTTGTGGTTCTGACGTGTTTTGTTATCTGATGCTTTAATTATCACAAAGGAGAAAGAAATGGTTATTATTTTCTCAAAATGACGTATTTTGAGGGATCTAGTCTGGTACTATAAAAAATGGCAATAAAATAAACAGATCTCAAAATATACCACCTGCTAGGAAAAAGGGTCCAAATATGTACCCTAGCTGTCACTGAGGCAGTATACTTTAAAAAAGACCCTTAAAAATATGTACCATTAGGTACAGACTATTTATATATTTGGTACCAATATGTATCTTTGAAGCATTAACTCTTTAGGTGCTTTTTGAAAGGGTGCAGCCCAAGTGACAGCTGGTGACATTTCGACTATTTTTTCTGACATTTGTGTCAACCATGTTGAATGTATGTTGCCATGAATGAAAAGTATGATGACATACAGAGAACAGTCACAAAGAATCATTAGTAAAGGTGGTATCGCCTATGGTAGTTTGAAATGTTTGATCTGTCCATTTCAATCTTAAAGTATTAAAAAGCCAATATAATGCAAATTTTTACTAAATTGAATCTAAGGGGCTGTTTACACTTGGTATTAAGATGTGTTTTCATCGATCGGATCACAAGTGGACGAGAGAGACACATTACGTTTACACCTGGTATTTAAATCCGTCTCTTTTGTCCACTTTCGACCGCTTCTGTGCTGAATACTATGAGGGGGTGGTCTGTGAGACGGTGGGCGAGTCTCCCTGCTGTCATTCAAACCCGAGCGGGAGTAATATGGACGCAAACGAATATTATGTCGGAGTGCACTGCTTGTTTAGCAAGTAAACATGCTGCACAGTGTTTTGTACATGAGTATGTAAGCTTTCTTTGAATTTTCAGCGCAATTGATGAAATAGGATCGCGCAACTTTCACACGCTTTCAAAACGAAACTACGGAGATCAGCCTCTTAGTTTTATCAATGAAAGGCTAAAAATAGCGCTGTTCACCGAATGTTCACGCCAGAAGTCAAAAACAACGTAAAACTTGTGTTTAATACCTCAGATTAGATAAATGGGCGGAGAGAAGGCGGTCGCGTGTGGCTGTTCGAACGCATTCAACCACATGTGCGTTCCGCAACTCCAAAGCGATCCGATCGAATGTGGTTTCGACCACCTCTGGATGTGGTTGAAAGTGGTCGAAAGTGGACGAGCTCAAAACGTTTTGAACACCGTTTACACCTGGCATTAACGTCGTCCACTTGTGATCCGATCGACAAAAACACATTTTAATGCCAAGTGTAAACAGCCTATATGTCTCAGATGTGCCTAGCATGTGTTTGCGAAGTTTCAGCTAAAAATACCCCACAGATCATTTGTTATAGCATGTACAAAATGCCCCTATTTGGACATGTTTTTATGTGTGTACCTTTAAATGCAAATGAGTTACTGCTTTCGATTAAAAATAGATCTGATTATGCGAATACAGTCGTAGACAATAGTATCTTTATCTGCATTAGTGCTACAACAAGCTAACAAACACATTTAGAAAAGCTTTTGGGTAAAGTTAACCAGTCAATCAGTGGCTGTGGGTGGGGCTTTGTTAGTGTGACATCACATTAACAAGAGAATCTAAACGGTATGTCTAATAAAACTGCTCTGGTTTAATGGGGATTAAAAAGCGTGGTTTACTTCACACACTGCCAACACACATTTATTTCAAAACACCTTGTTAAAGTGGATTTTGCATAATATGGGCCCTTTAAAAGACTCAGAGATACTGTAGAAAAACGACAGATCTCCTGACACACCTAAAAAGCCCTTAAAGGGGACATTACACAAGACTTTTTTAAGATGTAAAATCAATCTTTGGTGTCCCCAGAGTATGTATGTGAAGTTCTAGCTCAAAATATCATATAGATAATTTATTATAGCATGTTAAAATTGCCATTTTGTAGTTGTTAGCAAAAATGTGCCGTTTTGGGGTGTGTCCTTTTAAAAGCAAATGAGTTGAACTCTGCACTAAATGGCAGTGCCGTGGTTGCATAGTGCAGATTAAGGGGCGGTATTATCCCCTTCTGACATCACAAGGGGAGTCAAATTTCAATGAGCTATTTTTTCACATGCTTGCAGAGAATGGTTTACCAAAACTAAATTACTGGGTCATATTTTCACGATATGTCCCCTTTAATTAAAAATTTGCACATATGGACATAATAATATTAATACAGCATTTTTAAGAGCATAATATTGGTAAATAACTAAACCATTTTTCACACAGACATTGTGAAAAATACACGGAAAATGCACCCAGGATTTTTCCGAGATTGTTTGATTTTTTTGTTTATTCACACTGCCAATGATTTGCCGAAATCTGTGTGTGCCTTCATGCAGATAAGGTCCCAGAAAGACACGTGACCTGTTTAAAGTCCTGCACATTCTTCCCCACAGTGTCTGAAGTTTTGCATACTATTTATTATTTCTCTCTCCAGAAACCACTCGCGTGCAAAAAAGAGGAAAACAAAAAGAGAGGGTCATGAATGATAAGGAAAAAATGCAAACAAGACCAGAATTCCTAATCTGATGTCATGGTAACTTCTGGGCAAAGTTGATGTACCATTAACTCAGTAGCTAAAGACAGCTCCACTTTCCTAAAACACAATTGACAAGATTCAACCCCTCACAACACTAGTGGCATAAGCAAAGCCAAACTGTGTTTGCGCTGAACCACACAGGGGTTCATACTCGCTCTTCAGAGCATTAAAAGGCTGCGCTTGCTCACTACAGCAAACAAACTACAGACATACTGTAAACCAATGCAACTTTAAGCATGGCAAATAAAACATTTATCAACAGATACTGTACACTTAACATCAAAGACAAATGCTGATAAATTGTAAAACAGCTGCCTGAGATACAAATCAATCAGTTTATAATACAGAAGTATGGTCGTTGTAAAGTATTGTAAAGAAAAAACCTTACAGTATGTTTAATCGTTGGACACTTAATGTTACATAATCAACATGAGAAACGCAAGTAATGTATGTTTAGTACTGTACTAAACAGCTCTAAAGAGCAATTATTGGGTTGTACACAGTAGATTTGGATGTGATGACTCATGTGTCACGAAAGGGGTTTTAGAGAACAAATGGAAGAGAGAGAGGAGAGTCTTGCTTATAACAGACCTAGCCATCAAAGCAAAGAGGAGTGTTGGGCTGTCACAGTTCACCTCTTTCAATCTTCCATTATTGTATGTTTTTCACATACTTATTAGACTGATGATTTAATAGAGTTGTTAGTGTGAATTACTGTCCATAATACAAATGCCGTGTCTTTCTTGAATGTTTGTCAGATACATGACCAGATACAAGACCAGTGGTTGATTTGTATCTGCCATTGTTTGAATGACTCCTACTTTATGCATTTGGTAGACACTTTAAGCCAAAGCAACTTACATTGCATTCGATCTATACATTTCTTTTAACAGTATATACAGCCTGATATCACAGGAATTTTTATGTATTTTACGAGTTGGTTAAAGGAACAGTATGTAAGAAATTTATATCAATTAATCATAAAATAGCCCTGATATGTCACTAGAAATCATTTTCATTTCAAATACTTATACCACTGACAACAGTGATCCGGCCAGGATATTGTCATTTAAAAAGTGGAGTTGCAGCCCTCAACTGATGTTTGTGTTGTCATGTTGTGTATTGGCCACCAGTTGTGTGATTGCATTACCAGTTTTAGTCACAAGTTTTGTGATTGCAATACCAGTTTTGACCACAATTCTACATACTGTTCCTTTACTTCGTATGAATTCCCATGAAGTGAATCGTACAAAAACACAGTGGCGGCTCATGACTGCTCATCCGAGGGGCGCTAATTCAAAATAAGTGTTCGGAGTGTCATGTGTGTGGTTCCTTTTTTCAAAATATGTGTACGCTCACGTTCACAAAATACACGCAAGACACTCACTTAACAGTAAACTCGGATTACGCATGAGATTATCCAAGTAACTGGCAAACGCAAGAGTCTCTTTTATCATAAACCCTTTAGAAGCATCTGCAGCTGGCACTTATTTTGACAAAACACGTGATGCACACATGATCTCTCGAGGCGCAGAACACATATTTTGAAAAAAAGAACCACACACGATGGGCTACATACAGTACATGTTGTCACGAACTTCACATCAAGCCCCCTCAAAAAAAGATGTCACCGCCGCCACAGCAAAAACATATGATTGTCATACAAAAACAATAATAAAACTCCGCCCCTAACCCCCAACGGCAGAGGGTCAAAGATAAAAAATTGCCATGAGATTGCATTAATATGTGCTCCCTGGGATCTAACCCTTGACCATTGTGTTGCTAATGCAAGGTCTTCTTTATAGGCATTGCAGTGCTGAAACATGCACACAGACATCATGTCATTTATTGCTTGGCTCTCTAAAATACTTTCTGATTGGTCAAACATAGACTGTAAACGTTTTAGGCACCGTTTATTTTTTACTTCATTCAAATTGGCTGTGCAAATCATTTATCTTACTATTTGAAAAATTATAGCAGGTTATAGCAATTCATATAAACAAGTTGAAATTGCTTAACTTAATCTGACAAGTTAAAGTGAAGTCAAAAATTATAAATTAAATTTAAAATGAAAGTGTAGTCAAAAATTATAAATTAAGTTTAAAATGAAACTCAAATCAATATTCCAAATCAATATTTTCAGGGTAAGTAGTTGTGCAATAAGCAGAACAGTACTGTAATTTTTCTCACAAAATCATTACAAGCCCCGATCACTGTGTCTGGGTTCATTGTTACGATAAAGACTTGCTGTAAGAACGTCACATCTTTCATAAAGCATTTCACAAAAGCACAAATCATTGTAAAAAGAAAAAAAAATTCTCACTTCAGTGTCTTGTTTAAAAACACCTTATTTCTCCTGAAGATGTACAAATAGACTCTACTGCCAATCAGCTGTTTATGTAATATGACTTTCCACACAGCTGTAGTCCTATTACAAAAAACACGGTAGCCTATTTTACTGATTTCTCTTACTCACTGTCTAGCATCTCATGAATCATTAGCTGAATGGAAAAATTGAAATGCAATTATACAGATTAAAGAATTTTAAAGGAATAGTCTACTCATTTTCAACATTAAAATATGTTATTACCTTAACTAAGAACTGTTGATACATCCCTCTATCATCTGTGTGCGTGCACGTAAGCGCTGGAGCGCGCTGCGACGCTTCGATAGCATTTAGCTTAGCCCCATTCATTCAATTGTACCATTTAGAGATAAAGTTAGAAGTGACCAAACACATCAACGTTTTTCCTATTTAAGACGAGTAGTTATACGAGCAAGTTTGGTGGTACAAAATAAAACGTAGCGCTTTTCTAAGCGGATTTAAAAGAGGAACTATATTTTATGGCGTAATAGCACTTTTGGGAGTACTTCGACTCGGCGCAGTAACACCCTCCCTCTCCCATTATGAGAGTGAGAAGGGGAGCGGACTTTTCAGGCGAGTTTACAGCAAGTTTACGGCAAAGGTACAAACATTCATACTGGGCTATAAAGATGATTTTGTCCCCCACACTTTTCAACTCGCACACACCATTCCTGCCCATGTTTTTTGTTTGTGACTTAGATTTGAGTGAATTAACATATACCCAATCACAAGTGAGCGTTATAAGGCGAATCATCTTTCGCAAATGTCTGGGTGAGCTTCAAAGTTCAAAGGACCGAAAGGCAGCTGCGTCAAACGCTGCGTCGGCACAAGCGATTATTTTACATTTTGGTATTTCACATGCATTCAGGTATTGCCATTTTAAATATTTAAGCACAAAAATATGTCTTGTGTGGCACCTTGGTAATGAAAAGCCTTTTTATAGCTCATCAATTTACTAACCCAGTTGATAATAATTTGCACAGATAGGAAATATAATTACTTTCTAAATAGTTATGGATTTCAGCTGTTTTCTTGTCCTTTGTGACTAGCTTTTTTTAACGTGCTCAATAGTTTTTTCCTTTGTTATTCAACTTTATTGCACATAACTTTATTTATGGACTTTAATGTTGTGAACTCTTTATATTTGTGGATTTCTTGAGTTAATACTGATGTCTGGTGAAATTTTCATTTGGAAATATATGTACTGAAAAAAATGTCTGTATACATACACACTGACAGCACCTTCTTTTAAGATGCCGGCTACGCAATTGGGCGGTACATTTTCAAAAATTACAATTTCGTACCGAAAAGGTGCATATTGGTACATTGAAGTCCGATTCATGATTTTCCTTTCGTGTGTAAGTGTGTATCAGTACATGTTAATGGGACAATAAGTAGGATTTTCCCCCATCGTGGTGAAATTGTAGTTTGCCTTCAAACGAATAGTGCTCTCTAGCACCTTGCTTTTCCAATACATGCACTCACCTAAAGAATTATTAGGAACACCTGTTCAATTTTTCTTTAATGCAATTATCTAATCAACCAATCACATGGCAGTTGCTTCAATGCATTAAGGGGTGTGGTCCTGGTCAAGACAATCTCCTGAACGCCGAACTGAATGTCAGAATGGGAAAGAAAGGTGATTTAAGCTATTTTGAGCGTGGCATGGTTGTTGGTGCCAGACGGGCTGGTCTGAGTATTTCACAATCTGCTTAGTTAGATTTTCAGGCACAACCATTTCTAGGGTTTACAAAGAATGGTGTGAAAAGGGAAAAACATCCAGTATGCGGCAGTACTGTGGGCAAAAATACCTTGTTGATGTTAGAGGTCAGAGCAGAATGGGCCGACTGATTTAAGCTGATAGAAGAGCAACTTTGACTGAAATAACCACACGTTACAACCGAGGTATGCAGCAAAGCATTTGTGAAGCCACAACACACACAACCACAAGCGGATGGGCTACAACAGCAGAAGACCCCACTGGGTACCACTCATCTCCACTACAAATAGGAAAAAGAGGCTACATTTTGCACAAGCTCACCAAAATTGGACAGTTGAAGACTGGAAAAATGTTGTCTGGTCTGATGAGGCTCGATTTCTGTTGAGACATTTAGATGGTAGAGTCCATCATGCCTTGTTACCACTGTGCAGGCTGGTGGTGGTGGTGTAATGGTGTGGGGGATTTTTTCTAGGCACACTTTAGGCCCCTTAGTGCCAATTAGGCATCATTTAAATGCCACGGCCTACCTGAGCATTGTTTCTGACCATGTCCATCCCTTTATGGCCACCACGTACCCATCCTCTGATGGCTACTTCCAGCAGGATAATGCATCATGTCACAAAGCTCGAATCATTTCAAATTGGTTTTTTGAACATGACAATGAGTTCACTGTACTAAAATGGCTCCCACAGTCACCAGATCTCAACCCAATAAAGCATCTTTGGGATGTGGTGGAACGGGAGCTTTGTGCCCTGGATGTGTATCCCACAAATCTTCTTCAACTGCAAGATGCTATCCTATCAATATGGGCCAACATTTCTAAAGAATGCTTTTAGCACCTTTTTGAATTAATGCCACGTAGAATTAAGGCAGTTCTGAAGGCGAAAGGGGGTCAAACACAATATTAGTATGGTGTTCCTAATAATCCTTTAGGTGACTGGGCAACTAGTCCTAAAATCTTCCGTTTTGCTTTGTTACTTTATTACAACTTTCTGTTGTCTCTTATCTTCACAGAAACAATTATTTTCATTATTCTGAATCGAACACATTGTGCTTAATCATTAAATCATTGTTAATGGGCCTTGTTCCCTCAATCTCTAATCAAACCCATACTGAATTAATTACATGTCACGTATGATGGATAAATTAACGTGCAACAACCTTAATTCCCATTATACACCCCCCTCCAGCTCTGCGCTCCTAAATCTAATTTTTTTTAAAAACCCAGTCTTTGATTGAAACACAAGGCTATTTCCGTCCAGCAGAGATAATTCCTATTTTTCTCCCCATTCATCTCCATCTTTATTTCTCATCTCTTTCCCCGTGGCCTAGAATTCGAGAATAATGCGAGAACGAATTCACCCATAGGTGTGAGTGACGTCTAGACACCTCTCAATGGTGCCAGGAGTCCGCGATGCATCTCCCTGCCTGCGTTGATCAACATCATAGAGGTAAACACTCCTCGCATTCAGTTCTATTACGCTCGGGGTGAATATTGATAATACACTAATGCGTGTGTGGCACGACAACACCGCTTCTATCCCCTGAGCCGAGCACCGTAGCCCACATACAAGGCGCATCATTGCATAAGCTGTTGATCGTAAAGCCTTTTTGATGGAGCTTACGCTCTGTCAAAGCGGCACAGTAAATAATGGTTTAAGAGGTTAGTCGTGCACGGGCTGAAATGGATGAACATTTCATATTGGTCTTCGCATCAAAACATGCATGCAAAGTGTTGTCTAGTTAATAACTTCATTAAGCAACACACATGCATTAGCCATAGGCAATGGCCTAAGTTTCTATGTCAGACACACAATGACCTCCATTTATCCTCTTCTTCAAGTTTTTCTGTCTCTAGGCCCCTCCGAGGAAAACGAGAGCAAAGACGTTCACCCCCTCCTCTCTTCTCTGATCCTTCATTCTTGCTGTTTCTCCTGAAGAAATGAGACTTGCTACCGGGCTCATTAATTGTTGAAAGTTTCTTCTCTATTATCAGTCTTGCTCGTATCATGTCTTATTCTCCTTGTCAGCGACAGTGTCGGTCTGTCTCTCTGTTGTCTTTTAACTTGGACTTTATCTTCTCTTTCCTCTCCTTGATGTCTTTTTCTACGGCAAAGCCAATAACACATTCATTCCAAACCCCTTATCATTTCTCGCTCTCCTCTCCAACAAAAGTAATTCTTCTGTAGGAACAACGAAATTATTTCTTTTCTCTCTCTCTGAATGGCAGCCAGGACCATTTGTAATCAGTTCAACAAGTGTGACGTAAACACCGCCTGCCATTTACACAGGCTATGACGTGGGTTACAACTCCATAAACACGTTTAGCTCTTTGCTGTGCTTTGCATTTTTGGATAAAATTAAGAAAGTAAAACATCATACATGAGGAAAAATGATAAAATGGATAATGTTTTGCATGTTTATTGAGTAGAGTATATAAGCCTGAAATTTATTGCATGTATTGTTGATATGTGCAGATATATACTGTATGGTATAAGTAAAAATGAAGACAATGCAGAATTTAGGGCTGCACAATTAATCGAAAAACTAATCATGATTACAATTCATGGTGAAACAATTACATAATTGCCAAAAGCCTTAATTACAGCTATCCATTTGTGCTCATTTCTGTGCATTTCGGCAGCATGTTTGGGCACCAAATACAGCAGTGAATCAGAGATTCTACAAATAATAAATTGACGTGTCCTATAGCCATTCATTTTGGGTTTTTACTAACAACACAATGTTACTAACAACACAATGTTATTACATTATATTATTTAGTTTTGAATGTTTAGAATTTATGCAGAAAGATATACAACATTTCAAAACTATAATTTAAAGTCTATTAATTGACATGACAATTACAATATCAAGGTGAATAATCGACAATGCATCTTTGTCATAATCGTGCAGCCCTAACAGAAATATAACGAAAATATGGACAATTATGAAAAAAATTGAAAGGATTTGCAAGTGCATTTCCTTATCAAGAAATAAAAATGTTTGTCTAAATCATGTTCAAACAAAATATAATAAATGGAATAAAAAATTAATGAATACTGACAACATTAACCATTTACTTACAACTGCCTGTATCCTGTGTCCAGCGACAACACAGTACTACTGTAAAAGTACTGTAATAGTCTGAATACTTCAAATAATTAAATTCATATTTATTTGTATAGCACTTTTCACATTGCATATAAAATAATGGTATAGTGAAGGTCAGAAGATGCAATCATGCCCTAAATCCCTGTGCACCATTTGAAACAAACCGTGATATGTGATACCGTGAATTCGTACAGTGATAAACCCCTTTTCACTACATGAAATGTCAAATTACAGAATTAAAATGGGTTGTGAGCCCCAATTCATGTTGATAATGAAGATGGAGTTACTTTAATATGTCAAAATGATGACACATTACTGTATGTTCAGTGTTCTACATCAATATTCTAATGTGTTTTACATTTCATACACTCTCAGGAAAAAAGTACAAAAGTTGTCACTGGGGCAGTACCTTTTATAATCCTAATAAGAAGCATTTAGGTACAGATGGACCTAGGTACCTTTGAGGACACAAAAGCTGACTTAGAAGTCCATGACCATGCACGACTATGTGTTGCCAAGTCTGCATCCTTCAGGAGGAGTTAAATAATCAACTGTTTCCACAAGTTTATTTTTTTTAGTGGGTTAAAGATGGATTTCGTTCATTAATTGTTGTTATTTAGGCTGTGAATGGTCATTGAGATGGTTTTGGGATAGCTTTTAATGACAATTGGGCTGGTTTGTTACAGAAGTCCAGGTGCAGTTAGTAAGGTGCAGAAGTCCAGGTTAGTACCTCAATCGGTACTTAGTACCACAGTCGATACATGATTGAGGTACTAAACATGAGGAAACTAAAGTGAGTTTCTAAATAATATTGACAATCTATCGAATTGCATTGTTTCTGAGACAACACATTTGTGCTCTGTACTGTCTTTGATTTTGTACGATAACAATACAGCAATCTTTCAGATATGAAATTAATATTTAATTTACTATTTTAGGGCACTACATAAACAGTTGGCAGTAACTATGGCTAAAAACCTCAGTATTTTAATGTATACATGTTTACCCCATATGGCAAAAAATATATTTTCATATATAATTTCAAATATAATTTAAAATATACAAAAATGGTCAAAAAATATATATGTACTGAAATATTTTTCGAAATATGTTTACATTATTTTTCATTAATATATTTTTGTCCATTTTTGCAAATTTTAAAATATATTTTAAAAATAAATATATATTTTAAAGCATTTATATTAATATAAAGTATAAAAAGGTGAATTTAATTTTGAGCTGCTCAATGGCAAAAAATAAACTTATAATTTTATATTTTATTTATTATTTTATACTTTTATACTTGTATAAACTAACCTAAAGGATTATTAGGAACACCATACCAATACTGTGTTTTAATACTCAGACCGGCCCGTCTGGCACCAACAACCATGCCATGCTCAAAATTGCTTAAATCACCTTTCTTTCCCATTCTGACATTCAGTTTGGAGATCAGGAGATTGTCTTGACCAGGACCACATCCCTAAATGCATTGAAGCAACTGCCATATGATTGGTTGATTAGATAATTGCATTAATGAGAAATTGAACAGGTGTTCCTAATAATCCTTTAGGTGAGTGTATTATACATTTTATAAAAACGTTTATATTTTGGCCAGGAACAAATATATATTTTTGCCGTATGGGTTGTAAAATTAGAAATGTGTTTGTCATTTTAAAATATATGTTAATATATGAAGGTTAAACATTAATATATTTTCAAATTAAAAAATATATTTAATTAAACTTTACTTTCTACCAAATGTATTTACATATATTTAAAACATTGCCTATTTAGTAGTAATAGCATCTCGGTAATGCAGTTATCAATACCAATATATATATATATATATATATATATATATATATATATATATATATATATTTTTTTTTTTTTTTTTTTTGCCGCATGAGTTACTTTTCCTTGTACTTGTTAGGGATAGTGGGTTAAGCAAGCATTGTGCTGCAAAGCATCAGGTTTTTAAGAAAACGTGTTAGGAAAAAAATAGTAGGGGGCACATGCTCCATTACAGCTTTATGTCTAGCTTTTAACCCGATAAAACAGCAATCCCGTTGGTTTCTGTGAATACAGAAACATTAACATATCTTTTTTTTTATTTTTAATACTCTGGGTGTGGATTATTAACACTGTTAATTTCAATGAATTGTTTTCTGACACAACAGGAAAACCTGTTGATTAAAAATATTATGGAGGACACCGGCTCAATCTTGTAGATGATGTGATAAAATGTTATGCTTTTTGTGCTCTTCATTTCTTTTAAGCAATTCACAGTTAGTCATTAGCAGTTCCCTTTATACCTTTAGCAGCTTCTTTCCAAACAGTAGTGCTGAATTTTCAATTTCTATTAGAATATTCGTCACATTTACTAAATCAAGAGTCTGTGAATTGAATCGAATCAATATCTGTGCTGAGCTCTAGCCTCAAAATAACATCGTGACATTCATTGCATATGATGTTTATAGTTTAGAAGTCGGTTAAGAAAGTCCCGTTTGCTCAGAGCATCTGCTGCAGACCAAGAGAAGTCACTCCTGCTGAATTTAATGAGACGTCCTGCATCTCATAAAGATGTTGCAGATATGTTTCTCTTGGCTCACTATGTACTGTAGGCTTGGCATGACGTGAAAAGAGAATACATTGCTTTTCCTCCATTAATAAAAAAGCATCCTCCTAATTCCCTTTCCCCATGGCCAAATTTCAACTATTTAATCTTTTACTCTCAGTGTGAGAAATTACCCATTTATTTCTGTATTAAAACCAAAGACTTTGTTGTCCAAAATAATTATCAGGCGCACTAATAACTCAAGTACGATAATGAACTCTCAATATTTGCGTGACTAACAATTCTAATATGCAAAGGTCTTTTCTGGACCAGAGATTCGCTATTGATGTAGGTAGCAGGAAATGAAGTATGAATAATTGATACCTAAATCTCTTCATTCATGTCGCTTATACCAATATATGGACAAATCCAACACCTTCCAGTTTTAACAGATAACAAAAAACTTTGCTGATTTTAGCCAGACATCCAGTTTGGAAGTGTTGTACGCAGGAATAATTTGACAGTTTGTACTAAAAAATGACAAAACTCTTCAATTCGCATTCCAGATTTATCCTTAGGTGATGACTGATTTAAAAGCATTTTATGTATTTGCTGTGAGATTGATCCATCTGTGAAACCAGAAAAATATGCATAACAGCCACAAGCAACCAAAATTGCCGGCTTACGCAGAGTCTAAGCTCATATTTTCAAAGGTACTGCCAGCCACGCTTTAACAACCCTTAGGGGTACTGGTCCTGACCTCTTATTTTTAAACACATGCAAGTGCCTTCATGCAAATCAAAACGTGCCATGGTGCCACAACTACACCCAAAATGCTTGATCAAATAAGGTAGCGGGAAAAATGTACACATGGGGTTATTTTTTGGATACCCTTTATTCTAAAATAAACACAGGAAAATTGGTTTGCTAGACAATGTAGATCTAGAGAGATAACCCAGAGCATCACATTAAAGCCCAGACGTACAGCCGCTCGCAGACATGCCAACACAAAGACATTCATAACTGGAAGGAACGAACTCACACACACAATAAAAACCAAAACAGACGTGACTCACCTCATCAGAGAAACACTCGCCCCGTACACATGCAAACACACATACACGTACACAGTTGTGCTCTCTCACCGTGACATAGATGTATGAGGCACTGTCAGACTGAAATAGACTGTAATAACAGGGGGCACAGAAAACACTTCATCTTCCATAGACACACACAAACACACAGTCCAACTCGAAACACTTTATCATCCTAAGACGCACCATATGAGCTAAACGCTTCATATTAAAAAGACCCGCGGAAATACGCAAACTCGCAGACGAGCGGCACAAAACTCCATCTTCCTAAGCAACAACCAATACCGCTTATGAATGTCAAGCACACGCGGCCTGAGCTTTAAGCACCATTACCAACTCATATGAGCCAACCAGTTTTCATCAGCAATGAAACGAGGTTTAAAGGAATCAAAGTATGGAGGACATTCACATTCCTTTTATATATTTCCTTCCATTTGTGGTGTCTTATGTTCTCCTTTTTTCATCCAATGAATTCGTAATCAAACCAGATCTTGCTCTCTGTATTAGGTTTAACATCCATTGTAATCACAATGGGCTTCATGCTGCTCCAATCAAACGTTTTGGGGTCTCATTGAATTGTATGGCTTTAATATGCAACAATACGGCAGGCATGTCAGTCGTACCTCCCTGCGCTGAATGCAGGACGTACACCGAAGTAGCGCAGGCAGTGTGGATAGGATGGAATAAAATAAGAGAAAAAATAAAAAGGAGAATGAATGTTGAAAAAGGGACATTATTATAACAGAGTTGATATTTTTTATATCCTTCGACCTTCGTACGGTAATTAAATTCTCGGCTGTTTTCGGTTAATAGAACTCATTAGTAACACAGAGGATAAAGGCAATTAGTCACTTATTGACACATGTAAGCCTGGTGGAGGAGCCAAAATACACACACGCACATCCACTGTATAGCCTCTGCTGAGAGCTCGGCGCTTGATCTTTATCAGAGGCGCTGGGGCGTGGTGTGCATGCGTGTGAGGTGCATTAGTATGTGTTGAGGGTTTTTAAGCTGCCTTAATAATCTCAAGAAAGAAACGGCGAGAAAACTGGAGAGAGTGCAAAGGGAAAGACCGGAGGGAAGATGAGTGTAAGAAAGAGGGATAGACGAAGAGGTCGTAGGGTTGGTTTATATGCTTTATTAAGTGTGTAGACTAAAGTCTTAAAGCTATACACACTGCAGTGTTTAACCTTTGCCACTATGTTATACTACTGTTAGAAAAAAAGTAAAAAAAAAAATAAGGTTCCTACTGTAGCTGTCCCAGGGGTAAAAGTGTACATTTGCACCTAAAGGGTTCATATTAGTACCTCAGAGGTACATAATTGGTACCAAATGTATACTTACATTCTTATTTTCAAGCTCGCCTAGAGATAAACATTACATTTTTACCAGTTTGGAATCCATTCAGCCGATCTCCGGGTCTGGCGGTACCACTATTAGCATAGCAGCAGGCGGAATGATATTACGCAGTGCCCGTAAATAGTCCCCTTAGTAACTTTCAATATCAGGGGACTATTTTCGGCGGCTGCGTAATATCATTGCGCCTCCTGCAGCCATGTTACGACAGCAAATTCCTTGATTATTACGCCAGAATGAGAGTATAGTTCCTAGCCATATCTGCCTAGAAAATTGCAACTTTTCATTTTCCGCCGGTCTTAGTACACAATGTAACTACAGAAGAGTCAAGTTTTAAATAGGAAAAATATCGAAACTCTTCGGTTATTTTTGAGCGCGATGCTAAATGGTCTAATCAGATTCAATGGATTATGCTAAGATACAGTATGCTAAAAGTGGTAGCGCCAGACCCAGAGATCGGCTGAATGGATTCCAAAACGGTAAAAATCTAATATTTAACTCTAGGGGAGCTGGAAAATAAAAATATTTTCAAAAAGTGGAGTGTTCCTTTAAAGCACTCTAAAATTGTTGGGTTATCTTTGATCCATGTTGGGTAAATATTGGACAAAACACATGCTGGGTTATTTTTGACCCAATGCTAGGTTGTTGTTATGCAACCATACGTTATAATAACCATACAATTGGGTTAAATACAACCCATCATTGGGTAAATTTTAAATCAGCGGTTTGTTCTATACAATATTTGCCCAACATGGGTCAAAAGTAACCCAGTCATATTTAGAATGAGGTTACTGCCCCAGTGACAGCTTGAGACCCTTTTTTCTGATCTGGTGTCATCCTACAAATCTGATTTAAGCAAGCACGGTAATTTAGTTTTATAAGCAAATTCACTAGTTTACAAAATAATAAAGTAAAGGGATTTAGAGATCAAATACAGAGGGGCTTGAGAAAAGGGATTTCGCTTGGACACTGAGGAACTACACAGATTCTACACTCATGGTTGGATCAAATATACAATTACACTATTACTTAATTTAAACCATTGGTTGGGTGTTTCCATACTTTAACCAACCATCGGTTGAAACAAACCAGGGTTTTTAGAATGTACTTTCAGTTAAAGCTGTGTAAAACATTAAAACAATGCATTAACAGTCATGGGGGCGGTTTCCCGGACAGGGACTAGCTTAATCCAGGACCAGGCATTAGCTTAACTAGGAAATACAACCAGTTCTAACAAACATGCCCCACTAAAAACATTACCTGTGTGCATTTTGACGCAAAACAAAGGGCCCTGATGTATTTTAAGATATGTCGTCAGTGTAAGTTGTTTTCAGTTTGGACAGCTCTTAAAAATGTTTTAGTCTAGGACTAGTCTAATTCCTGTCCGGGAAACCGCCCCATAGAGTTTTAAAGGACTTCTGGATTTCTACTACTCAGATCAGAGGCTTACACATGTTGACTACAAGCTAAATTCTACAACACAAAGTATAGTCTATTTTTGTACGTGTACGCGAATGTACGTTGAACACACAGCCTTGCAAAGTATAATTTATTTGACTATGTACACAGATTTTCGAAACATGCAATTACTGATTGGCTCTTTTTACTTGATGGGTGGGACTACCCTGGTGAAAAACAAATATACTTTATTGTATTTCAAGTATATTTAACTTTGCAATAGTACATTACAAATATACTTACAAAGGAATGTACGTTCTTTAAACATATTTAAAGTATGCTTACAACATATTTGCGCGTATTTTTTACAATTAAACTTTAAACATACTTCAAAATAATTATACTTTAGTATATTTTCTAAAAGTATACTTTAGAAAAATATACTTAAAGTTAAAGTTTTGTACAATTTTCAAAGTATACTAAATTTAAACTTATTTTAAAATGTATTTTAGGTATACTTTATCGGTATGCTTAAAGTTATCATTATAATAATGCACTGACAGTATATTTCTAAAATACATTATTTAGTATTCTTTAGAAACAGTATATTTTAAGCACATTTTGAAAGTATATGGGGTGTACAAGTATATTATTTTATGGAGAAATAACGTGGGCTTAAAATTACGAGAGAGCAGTATGTTCTGTTACATTTTATATTGTAGATGTATACATTTGTAATATACTATTAACATAATAAGGTACACTTTAACTTCACTATAGTCAAGCATTGGATAAACCAATGAACTGTGTTTTACCACAAAATGACCATGGTTTTGCTAATAATAATCAATACACCAAAAAAAAAAACATGGTTACTAAACTTTTACCACAAAAAAACATTCATTTTCGTAAGGGGAATATGAGTGTTTGTTTTTTTGTAGTTTTTGAGTCAATTGCATACCGCTTTTAGCTGTACACATTAATTAACTTAAACAGTTTTCGTAAATGCATTTCAGAAAAAAGTGAATTCTGAGATTTGAATAATGCATCTGACGTGTGGGATGACGTCACGACGCACGTAGTTTGATTTTTACCAGTCGCTCAAAACAGACGGATTCAGTCCCAAGGTACGTTAAAATATCTTAAAATTAATATATTTGATTATCGTTTGACCATTCTGAAGTTTATCAGTAGACTATCATATTTCGAATGCGAAATGTTGTCAATAACGCGGTGTCTAACTCGCTATTAGTGATAAACTGCTGTGTAGCTTAGCTTAGCTTAGCTTATAGCTAATGTTAAAGGTTTGAAAGATAGCACTGTTAGCCTGTTATATCGAATTAGTACACCCGATTGTTTTGTTAAATATATGTATTGGTGTGTATGTATATGTTAATGAAAAAAGGTAGCGTCAGAAAATCTGTTTTTTTAATGTAGCGTGAAAGTTAACCCTTTATTGACTGTTTAGTGGTTGTAAGGCTTTTACCTAACTTAACTGTATTTAGTATTAATGATGCTTCATTCTTTCCTCAGAAGCTAAAGTTTTTCAAAGACATTTGTAGGGAGGACTTTGCAGCTAATGGTAAGTCATTTTAAACTCTTAAGATATAATAATTCATTCGTAGTAGTAAATCAAGCTTCAGTTTAGATAACGTTATATACATATTGAGGAAGTTTCCCGGACAGGGATTAGACTAGTCCTAGACTAAAATAAATGTAAGAGCTGTCCAAACTGAAAACAACTTGAACTGACATATCTTAAAATACACCAGTGTCCTTTGTTTTGCCTCAAAATGCACACAGGTAATGTTTTTATTAAGGCATGTTTTTTTAAACTAGTTATATTTCTTAATTAAACTAAGGTCTAGTCCTGTTTTAAGCTAATCCCTTTACAGGAAACCACCCAATTGTCTGCTTGTTGCATTTTCTTTCTGACAAGTTTTACATTTAAATTTAATACAATAAAATCTTTCTTTAGGAGCTGAAGTATTTTATGTAAGGATTTTGCAGCCCATATAGACAAGTCATTATAATGAAAACTCTTTGGGGTGGTTTCCCAGACAGTGATTAGCTTTATCCATGACTAGACCTTAGTTTAATAAGGATAGTTTTAACAAACATGCCTTACTAAAAACATTACTTATGTGCATTACGATGTAAAACAAAGGGCACTGATGTATTTTAAGATATGTCAGAAGTTGTTTTCAGTTTGGACAGCTCTTACATTTATTTTAGTCTAGGACTAGTCTAATTCCTGTCTGGGAAACCGCCCTTAATATATATGATGACATTTTAGTCAAGCTCTAGTTTAGGTAAAAATATATCTGCTATACAATCTCTGCCAGTAAACTATAGATTTAATACAGTAAGTCTTAAATGTAATGTTTTAATATTAAACACTTTTTAATTGAGCTTATTGTCTATCTTTTTCAGATTTCCTAAGCCTGAACCAAAACCTGCCAGACTAAAGTTGATTTGGGAGAGAAAGACGTTGTAAACTTAATCATCTTGACATTCTTCAATGAGTAATTGTTCAATTTTTAGGCAAATACTGTACACTTTGAATGCTGTGAATAAAACTATATTTTAAATATATTTAAAATGACTTGTTTTTGACTGTATTAATCAGCTTTTATTTATTTGGAAAAAATTATTTTGGTTATGTTACCAGCAAGTAATCTATTCCCAAAATAGCACTCTTTAAGTTAACTAATTATTAACGCACTTGAAGTATACTCATTACTAATCTAGCTGCAGGTATGTAAAAGTATACAAAATGTAATGTACTTGGCATATTCATTTTTCACCAGGGCAGTTTTTAGAATTTTGGATTGGCCAAAAATATATAGAATGTATGCAAACAGTCTATTTAAGGTATACTGATTGTATGTTTGCAAGACACTCATAATACATTTGTAATGTACTCCTAACATAAATAAAACACACTCTAAATCCACTTATCAAGCATGAATTTAGCACAAAAACAGTCATGTACTTAAATTGTACTAAATACACTTAAAGTTGTTCCACTTTAGCACACAAAAGTACACTAAATACACTTAAAGTTGTACTTTGTTACAATTAATATACAACTAAAATATATTAAGTACAAAATTAGTTGTTCCAAAATAGCACTCTTTAAATAAACTAATCAATAGCACACTTTAAGTATACTGGTCATTAGTGTGACTGCAAGTATACTTAAGTATATCAAAATTAAATATATTTAGCATACTATTTTTTCACCAGGGTAGAGCGGCCATTCTGACAGTTCGCGACATCCCACATTCATATCAATACCAGTGACGCATCTTTTTAATATTAACTTTTAAAAAGTTGCCCACAATAATTTTTTTTACTTTTCAAAAAAGTTTCACAAAATGCCTTCCAGGAAAAAATATAAACATACAAATATATCAAATGAAAGAACAGACCCTCCGTTTCAAACAATCAATAAACAAACAAACAAAATGGGGGGGGGGAAGTTTCATCCTATCTTTATTTTTTCTCTGCTTATAAACTCTTAAATATGTTTTTTTTATATTTGCTGAAAAAAGCTGAAATTATGGCATTTTTGTGAAGGAATTTTGTGAGAGATCAGATTCAGAACGATTATCAAAACATACACGGAGTGTAAAATTAATAATTTTTTGCTTCAGTTTTTTAATAAATTGGGTAAGTGCGACACATCTAGTGGAAAATCGCGGTATTACAGATAACCATAAACACTCATCAGGAACATGTTTTTTTTCATGCAAATGTTTTCTCTTAATTGATGAGATAACTCGTCAATGACGGGAAAAAGTTAAATACCTTTGCCTACACGTAGAATGTATGTGGGGTTTTAAAAATCCAGCAGCTGATGACGAAAATTGCCACAGTCACGCGCAGTATACATGGACCCGACCGTACAGTAAAAGTGCATTTTATTTTAGCCTTTATACTGTTTTATCATACAATTCAGAAAATGTTTTTGTACAAAAATAATAATAAAGTTGTTTACAATCAAGCCACCAATAAAATTTGAACGTAATGACTGCTAGGTAACGTTATAATTGCTGACATATAAGCAGACTCATGGAGAAATACTTATCCTCATTATTTGTCATGATTCATTTAATAATGCCTCAGCATCATTTGTATTAAAGAGAAAAAAAATCACTTCATTTGATGATTAAAGGGCACCTATGGTCCGATTCACGTTTTTACATTTCCTTTGGTGTGTAAGTGTGTATTAGTGCACGTTAACAATATGCAAAAGGTTCAAACCCCAAAGTAAACGATAATGCAAGTTATGGTCTCCAATGTAAATCTCTTTTTTTGGACTACAACAAACACACGGATTGTAGGCAACAGTTTACTTCCTGGGCTTGTTGACGTAGACAAGACCTACATTATCATAATTCCTCCCCCTTCGGACTCTGTAAGCCTAAGTTAACTCCTGTTAGCATTGCATTGTGAGCGAATCTTTCAAACATGGTAAGGAGCGTCACATTTCCAGCTGACGTCAGAGGTATTTTGGGCCAAACACAACGTACAGATTAGCTGGCCAATCAGGGACACGGCTCTTTTCAAATCGATGAGTTTTGAACATAATCCATGCGTTTCAGGAAGAAAGTGAAATCTGGAGCTACAAAAAATGTACGGTATGTGGAAAATAACGTGTTTTTTAACCATAAACCACGCGAACACATTGTATTATACCAAATACACAGAATAGCATTGTTTTTAGCAATGAAATAAGTGAATAAAATAGCTTTGACAGTCGAGCTGAACTAACTACTGAACAACTTCGTTCTCTCTTACCGGACTCGTGTGTGAATGAGGTAAAGGGAGAAACAGGCAGTGGATAATTCTGATGTTTCTAAACTTAAAACACATTTTTCTGCCCCGTTTGCATTCGTACTGATTTACTTGTTACACAATTATGATGTCCACATCAAACCCCATCATTGTGTTTACTAATAGTGTGCACATGTGCACGTACACGAATGGCAGATGTGAAGAACAGGTTGTTCTGTTGTGATATTTGTTGTTTGCTACTGACAGGGACGCTTTCATTAAGCTTCATTAAAGTAATGAATATGAGCGCGCAGCCTGAATATGGAAAAATGCCTCCAATTTATAAGGAAAGTGCATGAGTCAGAATGTTTCTTTTTGTTACGAGCATGTTACATGAGGGTGCTTTTGTACCCATGTGCGTTTACTGAGAGTCAAGTAGCGTGCAAAATGAGTGCCATTCAGTTCATAACCCTGCCACTGTAGCTGTGGACCGTTCTACTTCCCCCATCTCTTCTCTCTCTCTCTCTCTCAGTTTTTCTCATCTCAAACATCTTCATCATTTCTTCCTCTTCCCATTTAATCACGGACCAGCCCATCCTTTTTGTCCATAAGCATTCCTTCTTTCATGACAACTCGCTTGCTCTGAATTATCCTCTTTAGTTTTCACACAAATCTTCCTCCATCTCCAGAGTTCTCCTCCTTGATTCATCTAGCTTCTATCATTCCTTGTCACTTGTTCGTTATTCCTCCCCCTCATTCACCACCTTCTTACACTACCCTCTTCCGCCCAAGTTTCATCTCTCTCTCTCTCTCTCTCTCTCTCTCTCTCTCTCTCTCTCTCTCTCTCTCTAGTATACATTAGCTAAAGCATTACAACTGTTTTAATTAATTTGCACTGGCTGCCCATTAAGTAAAGAATTGATTTTAAGGTTGTCCCATTGCCTTTTAAGGCACTGAAGATCGAAATGCATTTTCTCGTTGCTTACGATTCCCAAACGCTGATTTAAAAAAAATACTGTTATGTTAATAATCAAGAGATCAAGAAAAACTCTGGCCTATAATGAAAATTGCCCCATGATTTACTTACCCTCAAGCCATCTGAGATACATATGACCATCTTCTTTCAGTTGCAAACAATCAAAAGTTATATTAATATTATTAGCTAGTTATTATAGTTTATAACATGGATATTTTTCCTTACAAAATCATATATGCCTTTACTAACCCCCTGAAGCCGTGAGGATTTCGTCTGTGAAGGATGGATGCACTTTTTTGGGCTTCAAAGTCAGAAGTTGTTCCTTGATCCCTATCTACTACCGTTATAAAGCTTGGAAAAGAAAGGACATTTTTAATATAACTTCGATTGTGTTTGTCTGAAAGAAGATGGTCCTGTGTATCTCGGATGGCTTGAAGGAGAGTAAATCATGGGATCATTTTCATTTTTCGCTGGAGTATCGCTTTAAGCAATATGCTCCAAAGATGTGGAAATTTAGACTAACTGAAACATGACACGCTTATTTACAATTTTAAAAGCAAAATTAAATGAAAATTTAAAAAGTAAGTTTGATAAATACATAAATAATGTATTACTGTGTAAATGCATTTATTTGAATTCTGTAAAAATTGCAGCACGAAGTTAATAACATATAAACATATAAAAACAAGTTCAAATTATTAAACTTAATTTGCAAAGTTAAAGTAAAAAACATATACGTTGATTTGACATCATTCTTCACAGTGTGTTTTTTCATATTATAATTCAATTATTATATCATTATTAATAATATTTCTAATTTAATTTAAAATATGTTTCTGTTAATGCAATAACTAACATGAAACAATGAACAATACTTGTAAAGAAAATATTAAAGTGTATGTAGTTGACTAATTTCATTAGTTTTCTATACCAAGAAAGTGACAAGATGAAAACCACTACTTTCTGTTACAAACTTTCACATAGCATCTTTAGGTTATTAAAACATACAAAATTCAAATCCATAATTTATAAATTATAAAAACTTATTATTTTTTCCAAAAAATGCAATAAATCCATGACGTTTTTTCCCAAAATGCTATAAATCTACTGAATCATTATATAAATGTGCATTCATCTTTGCCATGTTATATTCATTTAGTTGAATAGTGGTATACACTGAAAAAAAACAGGCAATTATCGCGTTTGGGAAAAAAGAAGAAAAGATGACAGAATAACATGGTTGATATCGGATTTTTGCGTAAAATTAAGATTTTACTTTTTAATACTGACCTGATACAATACTGATTTTGGCGGTAACTATTTATTATAAATGGCGTTTATCGCGTTTTGGAATCAAACTCCTAATATAATATAATATAATATAATATAATATAATATAATATAATATAATATAATATAATATAATATAATATAATATAATAATTCTGTCATGATTTACTCATTTTTGGGTAAAGTATCCTTAATTAATTTTAGTTAATATACATTTCAAATTCAAATTAATTAATCTATTACGAACACATTTATATTATATTAAAGTATATTTTAAATTAACATGAGCAAAAAATAATAATAATAAATGATATTGTAATAAAAAATATTATGTAAAATGTATCCCTATCTCTCTCTCTCTCTCTCTCTCTCTCTCTCTCTCGTCTTACAGCTGTTATACTCCGCTGCTCTCCTTATCTTTGCACTTTAGTCTCTCTCTCTTCATTTTATTGAGGGAGGTAATTATTGCTTTAACTTTCACTTCAAGGGGAGGTCCATCTAGCTTCTCTGTCTCTCTCCCACTCTCTATCTCTCTCTACTATGTATTTTTTGTTTGAATTTGAATATATTTCTGCTCTGACACTTCTGACTAGGGACAGCTGCACTGTCAGTAACAGTAACAGAGAGAGAAAGAGACAGAGACAGAGAGAGAGAGAGAGAGAGAGAGAGAGAGAGAGAGAGAGAGAGAGAGAGAGAAGGAAGTGTGTGTGTGTGTGTGTGTGTGTGTGTGTGTGTGTGTGTGTGTGTGTGTGTGTGTGTGTGTGTGTGTGTGTGTGTGTGTGTGTGTGTGTGTGTGTGTGTGTGTGTGTGTGTATATGGAGAGATTTCTAATTCAAAGAGACATGCAGTGTTTCCGTGGCAACGTAGTTTCCATCGTTACGTTCTAGCTAAAGATGCCATTAGAGTGAAAAAATACTCCCCACACGCTCACAGATACAAACACAATCTGAAACACATACATGCGCATACAAAAACTAGTTAACAAACACACACACCAACACACAGTATTGGAAAAAAAAAATTTGAATCAATGAAACAAACTTTGAAAAAATCCTGAATCATTTGCACCACCTGTGTCACCTAATCATTTGCGTTTAGAGTGCATTATAATGAATGTTTGTGTGTACTCACAAGCAGCTCTTTCGTTGGGAACAAAAGATACATGATACAATACATGCATCATTTGTACGCAGTATATGTGTGTTGCTGAGTAGACAGCAGCATAGGTATTACATATTTATGGGCTTTGTATTAGTGCTGTGCTGGCATGGCTTTTTGTTTGGCCTCAGCATTAGGAGTGCTAAAACAATGCATCTGCATACCCTAACTGTTACCTTCACATCTGCAAATAATGTAATGTACGCCTATATGAAAATGCTTCAGAGTGAGCAGTGCTCCTATCAAAACAACAGCTGAGATATTGTTATGTTATGTGTGTCATGCCCACTATTTCACAGCCAACAGGATGCCCAGTTCCCACGCTTAACGTCTCCGTACAAGTGTGCGTTTGTGCGGTGAAACTCTGGGAAGTAAGTCTGTACAATGTCACTGTCAATCACAGCTTTAAGCCTTCGAAACACGCACCCAAAGATTCGAGCGGGTGCTTACAGGGCAGGTGGTAGATTAATAAATTAAATGATGGTATATTAATACAGATCATGGTTTGAAGAGGGTCTTTATAAATCAGATATTTCTGACTCTAACATCTAATTGCATAAGCCACTTTCAAAACCGTAAAATAGTAGACATACACACAGCTGTCAATGCACGTCAGTTGAATATTCAACCTGATCTCGGGGGGAACGTAAATAATTTATGAGGTGAAGATTTTGTATGAATTCGTACGATATGAATTGTACAACCCGAATTGGTTAACTTTGCTAGAAAATTGCGTGGAAACCCATTGCACTAAATCATTTTAGTTTTTACACAGGGTGTAACTAAAGTTAAGTTGTATTAATATAGAACCTTTAGTGGGTATAGCAGACAAATTAAGCCTTTACTAAAAAGCATTAGTTCACATTATGATTTTTTTTTTTTTTTTGAGGATATGTTTTATAAAATAACTTAAAACTAAATAGTTGATTTAATTTGTAATATCAATTGCTCTGTCCAACATCTCCGCTCAATTAATTTAGTTCAAAGATTTTCTATTTTTAATTTATTTATATTACTTTTGGTGTCATAAATGGTATTATAACACAAAATTCATAACTGACGGTAATGCTGCGTTTACACCAACCGCGGTAGAGGCGTGAAGCGCGAGTGATTTTAATGTTAAGTCAATGTGCAGACGCGTTGACGCGCGTCAGGAGGTCCCGCGGCGCGAAAGAGGCGTTCGGCGCGGAGCGGAAGACGCGTTTTGAGCGTTGTGCACGGTACCCGCGAATAGTGCTTTTGTGCATTTTGCGGTTCACGCGAATTTGCGGCTGACGCCCGAGTTGAAAAATTTGAACTTTTGCGGTATTTCACGCCACGTTAACCAATCAGGAGCCTGCCTGCTGCTGCGATGGCAGCCACACCCGAAGTCACTCACTCAACCAAGGCTTGATATTGTCCGTGCGCATTCACCCGGAGCTATACGACACAAGTTCTTATTTCTATAGAGGAGACAGGAATAAAAAGGACCTCAGTAATGACTTTAGTCAACCTTGTAAGTAGTAATACACACATCACTTTTGAGTCACGTGACGTTTATCGACCCGCGCCGTTTATTTTCCCCCTATAGTAAGGTTACCAAATACAAACTGGTACCTCTCTTGATAAATGCACAATCAACATCAGTCATCTTGCAAACAGACACTCGCACAGCAGTTGCCCCTCCCACAAGAAGCGGATTTTGCCTCGGACGCGCGTCAAATGCTTGCTTTTTGCGCGCGTCTACTCCGCTATACACGCGCGAATGTATTCAAAGTGTTCAAGCGGCAAACTCGGCGCGGTAGACGCGATTTTGACGCCCAAAACTCGTTTGGTGTAAACTCAGCCTTAGTCAATCATTAAAGGGACACTGCACTTTTTTTGAAAATAGGCTGATTTTCCAGCTCCCCTAGAGTTAAACCTTTGATTTTTACCGTTTTGGAATCCATTCAGCTGATCTTCGGGTCTGGCGGTACCACTTTTAGCATAGCTTAGCATAATCCATTGAGTCTGATTAGACCATTAGTATCGCTTAAAAATAACCAATATTTAAAACTTGACTTTTATGTAGTTACATCATGTACGAAGACCAACAGAAAATTAAAAGTTGTGATTTTTTTTTTTTTGGCAGATATGGATAGAAACTATACTATCATTCTGGTAAAATAATCAAGGACTTTTCTGCCATAAACATGGCTGCAGCAGGCGCATTGATATCATTATGATTGGTTGCTAGCAGGGGACTATTTTCGGGCACTGCGTAATATCATTGCACGTTGTAACTACAAAAGAGTCAACTTTTAAAAAGGAAAAATCTTTGGTTATTTTTTAGCGCAATGCTAATGGTCTAATCGGATTCGGTGGATTGTGCTGAGCTATGCTGGAAGTGGTACCGCCAGACCCGGAGATCGAATAAATGGATTCCAAAACAGTAAAAATCAAATGTTTAACTCTAGGGGAGCTGGAAAATGAGCCTATTTTCAAAAATAGTCCCTTTAAATAAACTTGATTTTTTCACAGAAACATAAAAGTTGCATTTTTGACATGCCATATCAGTACTTTGGAGAGAAAAACAATAAAATGTGCTGAACAGGGTTCATGTAAGTAAACACTGATCATCTGAACAGTGACAAAATTATAATTTACAACAAAACAACATCAATAATATAAGATCTTAAACCTCTATGACAATTTATTAACAAAACTTAAGCAGTTAAAGTTCTTATCAGTTCTTATTCTGTGATAAAGCATAAATAATCAAAATATTCAGGCGCAAATGATTATGTGTATTGTACTGATAATTTAAGATTTAGTTTATTTAAATGTTTTAGTTTAATTCATTTATAACCTTTAAAATTTAATGAATTAAGATTTTTGAGCACAGGTCCAAGAAACAAAAATTTTTAAGGGATGTTTACTTCATTGTTTAAGTAAAGACAATATAATGGGTTAATGAAGCTCTACCCCTAAACCCAACTGCACTGGGTGAAAGCGGATTGCACTAAAATGTACAAATGTATGAGGTTCATAGGAATTAGTCACCTTATAAAATGGTAATGAAATGCAATGAGATTGCTTTGGAATCTTCTTAATGAGAGTAAATGCTCAGAACAATAGACTTATTCATCACAATGTGTAACCATTAAAAGCAGTGACGGCTCGAGACTGCTTTTCTGAGGGGCACAAATTCAAAATATGTGTTGTGTGTTGCTCATGTTTTTAAAATATGTGTTTGTTGCGTCATGTAAACCATGTGCATCACGTGTTTTGTCAAAATAACCATTTATGATAAAAGAGACGCTCACGTTCACTAAATACTGTACACGCAAGACACTCCCTTAACAGTAAACTTATGAGATTATGCAAGTATCTGGCAAACGCAAGCGTCTCTTTTATCATAAACCCTTTAGATGCATCTGCAGCAGACACTTATTTTAACAAGACACGTGATGCACATCGGTTCCCTTGACGCGCTGAACACATATTTTGAAATTTACGAACCACACACATGACGGGCTACATATATGTTGTGACGAACTTCTATCGTGCGCTCTCGAAAAAAATAAGTCACCGGCTGCCACTGATTAAAAGTCTATTTTATGATTTTTTTAAATAATTTTTTTATGTTTTTGTCAAATTTCACCTTGCCTGTAGCCCAAGATGCTGGAATAAGCTTCTGCAACCATGCAGAAGATAAGCGGGTCTCATTATAATTCTGTTTACTAATAGCACAATTTTACCATGGTAAAATCACTGTAATGCATTGCTTCTTGCAGGTCTTGTATTATTATATTTCAACTATATATGTTATCAGAGGGTGTGTGTTTCCCTTAGGCTCAAGTGTATTGCTATTAGGTGTGTTGTTTTGGCTGGACTAAACTCTATGTACTAAACACTGAGTGTGTAAATGGTCTCTAGAGGTGAAAGTGAAGTGTTATTCTGTCAGTGCCAGACTGCATGAGCGTGCGTGTGTGTGTGTTAGTGTGTGAGATGAGAGAACTGTCTGTCCAATTAACCAGCTGAACAAAAGAGCATGAAGCTAAATGCTGACACACACACAAACACACACATACACACGGTATGACAGAAGCTCTTTGATCTTACGGTGCCCTAACAAACACAAACAAACATCATCAGAGACTGACAGCTCCCTTTATAACCCAAGTCACCTATCACATACTTTTAGGTTTGTAACAATGCTCATTGTCACGCTGACATAATGTCACATTCAAATCCTCAATTGATCTATATAATGCTAAATAGACACACACACACACACACACCTTGTGATCTTTGGCATGCGTGGTATCTTCATATTTCGCCCCTTTGATCTCTTAGACACTCTCACTTGGACTCCTGTGATCTCGAAGAACAGCCTCGCACACACAGGCACAAAATGATGACACTAAAGCACTTCCAAGTGACATCAAGAAGCCACGAATGATTAAAAAAGAGATTGAGGCAGAGAAGTTTCGGTATTATCTAAGCATCTATGGTCCATTTGAATAATAAGGGTGAATACAGAATTTCAGGAACCTGTCGAGTACAAAGGATGGGAAAAAGAAGAGAAGAAGAAACAAAGCATCATGAGAAGAATTGTGAAGAGAAGAAACGAGAACAGAAGAAACCAGAAGAGAACTGTGTGTGAAAATAGCTGAACTATTCCTAATCAGATCCATTTCACCTGTTCTCTTTAATCTCCTTTAACTTCGTTTATTTTTTTTAACTACAGCGGGTTATAAAGTGCCATGGGAGTAAACATTTAAAAACACAGTGACGAGAGCCACAGAAGAAAAAATTATAAACTGAAAAAATACAAAACCGACTGCCAGGACATTAAGCTTCGTCGAGGCTTATTGTAAGCACAGCACAGGTTTTCTCACAGGTCTTTGATCTTCATAAAACTGATCGTTGGAACACTATAGCCTAGCAAACATGAGAGTGTGTGTTTGTTTGTTTGTACTCATGCACTTTTACAGTCTAACACCACCAGCCCGTCTGAGGATTAGACTCCAGCTCCATAGCAACCATCCGAATGCGCAATCGGCTCCGATACAACAGACTTCATGCGGTGAGAATGAAGGGATGAATAAGAAACTTGCTCGTTTTGGCTTTTGGCCACCTCTCACCAGTGACGACTGCCTCATTGCACCCAACTACGACAGCTGGGAAACAATGATGATGGTTTAACACCAAGGGCTTACTGACAGGATCTAATCACAGACAACAATAGAGCCGTTCTCACCAATGCCGAATTTTATTGGCTGAACAGTACAGAATAGATTTTCTCAGCCTATGCTGGAGAAACGAAAGAAACATTTGTGTATAAATTTAAATTGCCAATGTAAGAGAAAAATGCTATTAACCAAATGATGAGTACACCGCTTTTATATACAAATGACTTTACATTGGCCGTGGTTATTCGTGCCACAAAAAAAAAAACGCAATTTTCTGTCGAATTATCTGTCTTTCAGTGGACGAAAGATTGAGACGCTACACTTTTAAGAATAGCGGTACATTCACACGCGGAGAAAGCGGTAACGCTTCTCATTTACTTAATGGGTGACGTTATGCGTTGCTGAACTGAATTGTGGATCCGTCAACTTCGCCTCACTGCCGTTGCTTGCAGCAGAAGCTGAACATTTCTCAACTTTTCAAGCGCCAACACGTGCATCAGCCAATCAGTTCGTCTTTTCGTGCAAATAACCTAGTGCGAGCCAGCCAATTACGCGCATGTGTTGTGGTCACTGTGATTGGCTGTTGGCCATGCTTCAGACAAGCCTTCCATCAAACGCTAACGCTTTCGCCTGTTGTGAATGTACCGTAAAGGTGCTTAAAAGATTCTAAACAGCGATGCCATAGAAAAAACATTTTTGGTTCCTCAAATATTTTGATAAATGATGGTAAGAACACAGTTGACGGTACCCATTGACTTCCATAGTAGGAAAAACAAATACTATGAAAATCAGTAGAAACTCTTACAGGTTTAGAACAACATGAGTGTGAGCAAATGATGACAGAAGTTTCATTTTTGGTGAACTATACCTTTAAAAATTAAGTTTCTTTAAAAGGTTCTTCACAGTGATGCAACAAAGGAACCATTTTTGGTTCCGCAAAAATATTAATCAAAGCTTTCTTTCTTAAACCTCTTAAACTCACATCATCATAACATTTATTTCACTAGCTCGCCTGCATATTCAGTATAAAGAATAACAACCTGAGGCTCGACTCAACTCAGCCCCCAAGTCCCCCCCAAAGTAGAACTGTGCGATGAAATAAAAGAGCAAACGAAGTAGGATATTGGGAAGGAGGGATGCTGGATGAATCGTCACCGAGAGCTTATATAAGCGAGTCAGTCTCCATGCTTTCCAAAGACGACGGGACTGGATGTTTAGGCTTCTCTCAAACCTATGTTTAGAACTTCATAAAAAAATTAAAGTTGTGGATCAAAAAGTTTTCTGTAAAATAAGACCCTTTTATCAATTTACACAAAAGTGTGTAGGGGACTCTTTTAAATGTAGGTATGCTTAAATCATAATTACAATCAGGTAGCTTACTTAAAATGGAAGTACACCATTCAATTCAATATCTATGTTAGCTTTAACACTAGCTGCGTTTACATGGACAATTTTAATCGGTTTAAATGTTCAATCTGAATGAAAATCCTCCATGTAAAAACTTAAATCGGAAAAAAAAATCTAATCGGTTTGAGAGGGGTGGTTTATACCTTTTGTAATCCGCTCAAAAGAACATGTAAACACTTGATCAGATTGATAACTAAAACTGGGACACTCTGCACATATGCAATCTTTTTCTTCTTCTTTTTATTGGCGGTTGGCAAACCCACTTTAAGATGCATTTCCGCCACCGACTGGACTGGAGTGTGAAGCATATGCACATGTGCAATGATGTCGAATTGGCGTAATGACGTATGACGCAAAGAATGCGAGCTTGTGTTCTTCAAGGAAGTCACATGAAGTGATTGTCTTAAATTTTCTTAATTGCCTACCAATCCTCTGTAAAGTGATACGACACAGCATTGTCCGGTCAGTCCATGATTTATACTCATGATTTATACAAAAGAAAACTGTGGACTTTGGACTCGCCCTTGCGTGCAGTCAAACACGCATAATGACGTATGACGCAAAGAACGCAAGCTTGTGTTGATCAAGGAAGTCACATCCTGTAAAGTGAAGTCTTGTCATTCTTAAATTTTCTTAATTGCCTACCAATCCTCTGTAAAGTGATACGACATGGCATTGTCCGGTCAGTCCATGATTTATACTCATGATTTATACAAAAGAAAACTGTGGACTTTAAACTCGCACTCGCGAATGGTCTCTGCAGCACTGCGTGAAGTCAAACACGCGTTTTGCTCGTCGTTTATTAATTATGACCTGAAATAGACCCACAGCGATTTACGGAGAATGGCTTGTATGCATATCTTGAAACATGAATGTTGTGCAAATGATCAAATCTGATTTGAAGCTTGTGCCATATAAACACGCACATGAATCCGATCACATTCATGTAAATGCTATAATATCAATCAGAATGATTTCATTCCAATGGAGGCAAAAGGTGTCCATGTAAACGTAGCTACTGCACACACAAGACAACAAAATATTACAATATTATTTTTAATAATTTAAACCCTCCTTCCCATTTTCATTTCCATAGTTTAACTAGGGCTGGGTATTGTTAGGAATTTCACAATTCGATTCGATTTTGATTCTTGAGGGTTCGGTTCAATTCTATTCGATTCAATATTGATTTGCTTGCTTCGGTATCGATTCGATAATAAGTAAATACACAAGCATTAAGTACCTGAGTATATTTTTAAATAATGTGTGTAGTATTACTAATGTTTGATCACGTTGATGGTGAAGGCTTGAAAGAAGTGCTGCTGTTTGCCATCTTTGATCTTTCTGTTTTGATAAAGCACGTCTTGTACAACGCTGAACGCTCTCACACGTGTTGCCCATAGCGCTGCCACTGGCCGGGGGGGCTGAATCGATTCATAGGATTTGATGAATCGATATTGATTTGAGAAACAAATAATTGCAATCCATTGATGAATTGATATTTTACCCAGCCCTAAGTTTAACCCTAATTTAAGTCAAAATGTTAACTCTTTCCCCGCCACTGATGAGATATCTCATCAATCAAAAGAAAACGCTTCCCCGCCAATGACGAGTATTTCCGTCTTTCCGCAATACCGATATTATCCACTATTATTCCGCAACTTTTTAAACCCGGAAGTATTGCCCTATGGGAAGCTGCTGCATGTCCGTGTTTGTTTTAAAGATCGCTCTGAATGGGATCTCTATGAAAAGTCCGTCACAAAAATGGAATTATCTCTGCTTTTTGCTCAAAATGTGGTGTTTTTGCAGAAACCTACCCATATTCAAAAGCTGATTACAAAAGAAAGTAGGATTAAACAGGTTTTTTTTGTTTGAAAGCAGAGGGTCCTTTCTTTCATTTGGTATATTGTATGTTTATATATTTGAAGAAGAACATTTTCTGGAAGGCATTAAACTTTTGTGAAAATCATGAAAAACGCTGGCGCTGGCTGGCAACTTTTTTAAAAAACGCTGGCGGTGAAAGAGTTAAATGCTCCATTATTATTAAGTCACTTTGGGTGAAGGTGTCTCCTAATTTAATAAATTTAATAATTTTGTAACAAATCAATTATTTTATTATCATACTGTTGATAGATCTAAGTAATTGTCAGTAGAACTCATATTGAACTAGTTAGTTAAAGGTGTTATGGCCACCTTAAGATACATTATCTTTCATACTGTACAATTTCCTCCACTTTATCCATTGCTGTCCTCCCACCTGAGGTAAGCAGTTATAAGTTGTGTCTGATGGTCTTTTAGCTTGACCGCAACCTTTGACGCTTCCTCGGCCTCTTTACCAATCTCTCTTTGCTCTCTCTCTCTTTCTCTCTCTCTCTCTCTCTAGTTTTCCTTCTACATATAGAACTGTATGTAGCAGTGGTTGCCATGCCAACCAATGCAGCCCACAGAGTGTGTTTGGGGTGGAGTAGAAAAAGACACAGAGAGAGAGTGAAAAAGCGAGAGAGTGTAAAAGTAATTATTAAGAAAAAGACAGGGTTGAAAACATTCTTCAATCCCCTGTATTTAACCACCACCTCCTGTGGCATGTCACACATTTCTCTCTCTCTCTCTTTTTCCTTTAACATGCACATATTCACTCCCCCATCTGTGCTTGGGAAAAGCAGTACATTTTTCTTCTCCCTTTCGATCATTTTTCATTCTTTATTTTACTTAGATCATCCATTCATTCTAAATTTCATCAAAAATTACAAAATCTTCTTTAACAATCTGTTTTTCTTTTTGATTTTGAATGCCTTCATTTGGATTTAAGCGTGCTGTAGCTGCATGTTGAGTGCCTTCCTCTTCCTCTGTTTCCCACCCACATGTTTCATTTTAAAACAGCCCCCTCTTCCTTTCCTCTCTCTCTAGTCCTTTTCTTCCTCCCTCTACAGCTGTCATATTCACCAATCCCTCTCTCCATCCATTCTTGGCTTTCAGTTGCATTCATTCGTTCGGCATGCGGTTTAATTGGTGTGCTTTCTTGAGTTCGCAATCAGAAATGATCTAAAAGAACTGCTTGAACTGTTGAACCTGCATTTAAAGGTGAAGCATGTAATTTCTGTGCCACTATAGCGTCACCAAATCGAATTGCAATAATAATGACTGCTTTCAAACAGGTTTTCAAACAGATGGTCCCGCCCCAAACTCACTCCGTTTACATTATAGACTGTAAAAAAAAGATGGACGACGCAACTTCCTTCCATTGTAATGAATTGATGTCAAAAATGTCCGACCATGGGCCCTGCCATGTTTACGTAAAAACATCAGTTTGGAGCCAGGGCATGCGCAGAAGGAATCGTCCGTGGAGCCAGAGGCATTTCATCAATGGCACCGCCTATAGTACGTATAGTCAGTTAAAAAGCCAGCAGGAAATCCGTTTTAAACTATACTGTGAGAAACACATATAAGGCTGAAATCGGGGTAATGAACAAAAAATAGCATAAAGGGGACATATCATAAAAATCTGACTTTTCCATATTTAAGTGCTTTTAATTGGGTCTCTGGTGCTTCTATCAACCTAGAAAATGTAAAAAAAGATCAACTCAGTAATTTAGTTTTGGTAAACCATTATCTGCAAGCATGTGAAGAATTAGGTAATTTAGGTAAAAATTTGGGTCCCCTTGTGATGTCAAAAGGGGATCTTATTATAATAATACCGCCCTTAATCTGACTGAATTATCCAACCAAGGCACTGCTATTTAGTGCAGAGAGAGAAAATAACTGACAGCACTATTGAGTTTAAATTTCAACAAACCACCATTACGGCAATCAGTGTTTTCATTTCATCAGCTGATATTCATTTTAAAGGACACACCCAAAAACAGCACATTTTTGCTCACACCTACAAAGTGGCAATTTTAATATGCTATAATAAAATATCTAAATGGTATTTTGAGCTAAAACTTCGCATATGTACTCTGGGGACACCAAAGATGTATTTTATATCTTAAAAAAGTCTTTTGAAATGTCCAGTTTAAACCGTTTAAGCGCGTTCCCCGATAATAGAAAACCGTTTTAAGCGTTTATGACCTCACACATTAACAGTTTATTATGCATAATCGCCGTTAAGACTTTGGCTGTGCCAAGAAGGTGGGGCTTAAACTAACAGGAGTGCGTTTCCCGAAAAACGACGTAACTCGCTGCTGAACCAACATACTATGATGCATAGTTGGAGAAACGAACTACATTGTCACGACTGTTTCCCAAAAGCATAGTAACTTTGTCGCACATTCGTCATTTGAACCATGTTGGTTCAACAACATAGTTGATGATGTCACGTGGGAGGTTAAGTACTAATTAATCTGTGCAAATCAATTTAATGTCAGATTATTGCTGTAAATAACATATATTGCATCGGAAGATTTTGTTACAGTGATGTAGTTATCTGTTGTTTATTTTCAAGATATTTAATTCATGTGCAAGTTCCCTCTCACGTCACTCCTCCCAGGGATTCCCCAAGGTCTTAAAGCTCGTAGACTGTGCACATGCGCAGTTTTCAAATGCAGCGCTTTAATTCTGTTTATGAACTTAAAGACGTAAAATAAAATTTTACTATATTAAGAATGATGGATATAGAATGTACTACATGTTTTTTGCTTATTTTAATCAAAAGCATGATCAACGTAAGTCTACATAGGCTATTATAATAACAATGAACGATGCTTCTAACGACAGGTGAAGAGCTGTCGTTTAAACCACACAAGTTTGCGATGCAGCTTGCGAATGTTCGTTTGAACTATGGTTTCGGGAAACACCAAATCGTTGAACTTTGTCAGTAAAAATGAAACTTACGACAGTAGCTATTAAGCACCCCAGAGGAAGTTGTTACAGTTTTTAGGGGAATCAACAGCACAAAAATTAAAGGACAAGTTCGGTATTTTACACTTAAAGCCCTGTTTTCAGATTGTTTATGATGAAATAGAATGGTTTTGACTGAAATTTCGACATATGCGGCTGCCATCCTTCCTAAAATGCATTAAACTTTCGTTTACAAAGACGTGAAACTCAACGAGTGGTCAGGGGTGTTCACTGGTATGCTCACACAAAAATCGCTGCAAAATACGCATTCTATTTGTTTCTATTCTTGCAACGAATGCTTGCAATTGGCAATGGCGGATTAGCGCCACCATCTGGGCTGGAGTGTCTATTATTCAAGCTCTAAGCGGAAGAATGTACGGGTGTGAGGCGTTTGGAAAAATAGCTCCACAAGTTAACAACGAATGATAAAACAGCTGTTGGAAAGCATCTCCTGCAGCGATTTTTGTGTGAGCATATCAGTGAACACCCCTGACCACTAGGTGAGTTTCACGTCTTTGTAAACGAAAGTTTAATGCATTTTAGGAAGGATTGTTCCAGTGCACCATTAAACCCATTGTAGAGGTGGGAGGTGAAACGCAAACAAGCGAAAATTCTCAGGGCAGCGCATTTGTCGAAAATTCAGTCAAAACCGTTTTATTTCACGATAAACAATCTGAAAACAGGGCTTTAAGTGTAAAATACCGAACTTGTCCTTTAAATTAACATTTTACAGGGTGGCTAATTTATCTTATTTGAGTTTAATTTGTCTTTATTTTTTTTGCAGATATGAATAAATAATGTGAATGACAAAATATTAATTTTGGGTTGAACTATTCCTTTAACTGGGGAGAGGGAAAAAAAGAAAAGAAATGGGTCTCGAAAGACTAAAACTGCATTAATGCTTGATACATAAACGACATAGAAAAATAATGTTTGGACTTTTATTTTCTCAGCCTAACATCAATGTTATATTATATACTCTACACTTTATAGCTTGTCTGCATTAACATCACTATGTCATGATTATTCATTATCCACTCTGTGAGAAGACGCCATTTCATAATTATTCATTTTAACCACTTGACTTTTACCTACTGTGTGACACGCACTTGAAAAACACTGAGCTGATAGCCTACTAAACATGGGTCAGATGCAAGATACGAAAATATGGTTTTCCCACATGATGCTGACAGAACAGCAGGCTCTAAATCGATGGCCAACACCTTTGTAAGGTTTGTGTTTATCTAGAGATTTATAGCGCGGTGGACTGAGGCTCATTTGTAACAATTGTCGGCACAATGGTCCCAGCATCACAAATGATCTCCATTCGTACTGCAAGCGTGTTAACACATCAAACCACATATACTGTATTTGCGAATAAATGTTGCGGAATAAAAGCCTCAGATGTAACATACGAAAGCGCATTCACGCGGGTTTGTGACACGTTGGTATTGTATTACATACAGTAGTGACATGAAGCACCTAAAGAAGCACTGAGCTCTCTCTCAATGTGCGTTTGTGTATGTGTAAGTACATGTGTGAGACTATGTTGCATGAGCAGCAGACTAGGCAAGTGCATCACATGAGCGGTTTGACAATACATTCGGTGTCAAAACACCCCCAGCTACATACATCATGCATAAATGCTTCTGTGATGCATGATTCTATCAAACATGAAGTTGCATTACAAGTCCCAGCATTTTTTTGACCCCCCCATTAACATTTGGTAAAGCTAAACGCTGAATGGATAAACCAGCACAACACTATAGAGCTGGCTGGTTCAAAGGCTATGATATCATCTTATTTCTGCTCATGTATAACCTAAATCTACGGCTATCAATCCACTCCACTGCTCGTGGGAACTACGAAGAACATAAAACGAATTGCGCATACGCGTGTGTGTTTAGTTGGAGATGGCATCAAGTGTGGTTAAATGTCTTCGCTAATTCAATTAGCCCCTTATAGCGCTCGGCAGTAGCATACGAGAGGACGCGGCATGTTTTAACAACCCTACAACAGCACTAAAAAGAGGTCTTCTCTTTGTAACAGCCTGCAGATATGGCAAAAATAGATCTTGAACAAAGAGAATGTTGACAGATGAGAGGAATATGTACTAAACTCGGCTGGATCTACGTACATTTAACGTTAACTAGGGATATCACGCTATTGGAAAAGCACTTTGGGTGTTTTTTATTGCATGCATGCCCTGCTTTGGTTCGCACTTACAGCATCATGTCACACGTAAGCATGAGGTTGATGTCACAGAACTGATGTGAACCAGCCACTAGCTTGCCCCCTTGTCTTTCTAGATTTTAATCTTCATAGCTAACCACCCATGAAATCACTTTAACCTGATGATTTTTATGACAGGCTCGGAAACACATATCAAGGGCACTTAAAGTGTATTAACAGCCTGCAGGTATTAATCTGTAACCTAAACCTCTTGTCACCTATTAAAGACTCTATGGTGTGCAGTTACGCTAATTGTTGCGGGATGCCCACTTCTACAAATGGTAGCAATAACAGAGAATGTCCCCCGTTTTAAATCAGGCAGATTTTGGACAGATAGAAGCCCAAGTCTTCAGAAATCCTTTTGTAATCCTTTCTAGTTTTATGAGCTTTGAGAATTCCTCTGAGCTCCTCTTAAGTCTCTTTCGATTGGTTGATATTAAATTTCAACAAAATTCAGGTCGAAGGAACAGGTAACCAAAATGTAGCGATTCTTTTATATAGCAAAATTGATTGAAACATCTCCCTTCGATCGTTTTCTCTCAAATTTTAGTCAATTTGTTCTGAACCAATAACATGTTGACGTTACATTAAGCAATTACTATTGGCTTGTTGTTGGCCACATAACAACATAACATGGTTGAATGGTACACACAAAAAATAAGGTTACAATTTTCTCCATCTACGTCAATGACTAAAAAAAGTATTAAAACTGAATGAAGACAGCATGCTAATATTTAAAGAGTACCTATTGTCCGATTAACGATTTTTACATTTCCTTTGGTGTGTAAAGGCCCTATTTTAACGATCCAAGCGCATTTTCTAAAGCGCACGTGCATGGTCTAAATGGGCGTGTCTGATTCCACTTTTGCTAATTAAACGACGTAAAAAATGGTTTGTGCGCTGAGCGCACGGTCGAAAAGGGTTGTTCCTATTTTTGTAATGAGTAATGGGTGTGTTTTGGGGCGTAACGTGCAATAAACCAATGAGAGTCTCAGCTCTTATCCCCTTTAAAAGCCATTTGCAATGGCCCTATGTCTAATCCTTAGATGACGGACTTTGAGAACTAAAAAACTAAGCAAAGGAAGAAGACCCCCAATTAAAGATTAATGTTAAATAATTGTGTTGTTTTCACTTGTAATGAAATTGCTATTGTTTGATTAAAACCTTTAAAAGCCGTTTTCTTTTAGTCATGGAAGTAAAAATAGCAGGCTTTTAATTGCTGTAAATGTATTAATATGCTACATAATCATTGTAATCTCATAAAATATTTAGCAAATATGCAAGAAAAGGTTCGTACTCTAAAAATACAAACAAGAGCTAAAGAATTTACAAACGTGCGGAGAGCCGTTTCAGTAAAAATGTTTCTTATCTCACCATATCCACAAGTACAAAGTCATCATATATAATAAATCCGTGGGAAAGCATTTAAAAAACATTTAAAAACAGATGCATTTGTTTAAAGCAAAGCATTTATTTACGTACCAGGTTACAGGTGAAGCTCTTTACGCCTTCTAACGTCTCATAATCGGTCCTCATTTATGTCCAAGAGAGTCAATAATAATCTTTTACATTTTAATCCTTTAATTTTTCATATTTAAAAGCGTTTTTGTGCTGCTGCGCATCCATGTATGTGATAAGCAAACCTGCGTTGTCATCCTGTTTAGGCGCATATTACTAATGCCCTCTTTAAATAATAAAAAAAACATATTGCGCCATAGACTTTAGACTAGGTTTTAGTTGGTCTATGGCATAGACTATTTTAGTTGCCTTAAAACAGCAACGCGCCAGCAATGCGCCTGAACACACCTCGTTTTCAGACCAGAACGCCTATGGGCGCAACATTGGGCGCAGATGCATTTGCTATATAAACAACGTGGCACTAAACGTGAAAATAATAATTGCGCTGGGTTGAAACTAGCAAAAGACACTTGCATCGCGCATTGCGCTGGGTGTATGATAGGGCTCTAAGCATGTATTAGTACATGTTAACGATATGCAAAAGGTACAAACCCCAAGGTAAACGATTACGCGAGTTATCGTTTCCAACGTAAATCCCTTTTCTTGGACTACAACAAACACACAGATGGTAGGCAACAGTTTACTTCCTAGGATTGTTGACGTGGACATTATCATAATTCCTCCCGCTTTGACTCACAGCCTGTAAGTTAAAGGCGGAGTCCACGATGTCTGAAAAACGCTTTGGAAAAGGAGACGGGCCGACTTCCAAAACACACTTAAAGCCAATCAGCAGTAAGGAGCGTGTCTACTAACCGACACTCTTGCCGGGTTGCGTATGTGTGGGGCGGGTCTATCAACCGAAGATCCAGATTCTATTGGGGTAGGGGCATGTTTGTTTAGGTGATTTCAAATATCAACATTGGCTTTCAAACTTCGTGGACTCCGCCTTTAACCCCTGTCAGCATTGCATTGTGAGCGAATCTTTCAAACATGGTAAGGAGCGTCACATTTCCTTCTGACGTCAGAGGTATTCAGGCCGATCACAACGTACAGATTAGCTGGCCAATCAGGGACACAACACTTTTCAATTCGATGTCGAACAAATCAACGTTTTGTACAAAATCAGAGCGTTTGAGGAAGGCAGGATGTCAGGAGCTACAAAAATGTACGGTATGTGGAAAATAATGTTTTTTTAACCATAAACCACGGGCACACATTGTATTGCATCAAATACACAAAATAACGTTGTTTTTAGCAATGAAATAGGTGCACTTTAACTCATCTTACTGGGTGAATGTGTTTAGAAAAAAAAAGGTTTTGAGACGGATACAATTGCTGTTTTTCTACACAAATGTGTTATCATCCCAACAAATCTCCTCACTGCTCCAAAAGAGCAGTTAGACCAAAACACACTTCATGAGAAATGAAGGAAGTCATTAGCTCAAGTGCAAGTGACTGCAGTTAGTTGGGTGTAAAGTATTATAATATTCATTCATGAATTGACAGCCCGAAGCTAGTGAAAAGATCACTTAGTTTCTGTTCATATCAAGCATTACTGGCAATTGAGAAAAATGTAAGGACACATCAACAAATTCATAACCTAAAACATCACATAAACATCACCCAGATTTGTGCTGAATGTTACAGTAAATGCACTTAGAGATACTGAGGAATTTGTGACCAAAATTAGACCCAGAGAATACTGAATGTACCGTGATTTTAAAATGTTTAAACAACAATGTGTTATTGCAATGGCGATGATTATGCATGCAGCTGTGAAAAGCCTGAGAATGTTATGTAAAAGTCTAGGTAATATTTAGCTGCTTTCACATATTCCGTTTTTACTGGTAAATTATCAGTAAATTACCATTAAGAGATTGCGTGTGAACAGGACCACTTTAAAATACTGGCAAATCAGTGTAGGAAAAATCTCTTGTAAAAGAAATTGTAACATTAATCCCTTTCACACATACATAAATTTAATTTACTGATAAATTGCAGTTAACCGGTTATGTGTGAGCAGAACCTTTCTGTCAAATCAGTGCTGCCAATTTACCAGTAAGAGAGGTTGTAAGATTACCAGTAATTTACTGGTAAGCGCTATGTGTGAACGAAAAAAAAGATTCCCAACATTTAGAACGGACGACGTCAGACCGCGCTGACAGTCGGACCAATCATAATGTTATGATACAGATGACATTTATCCCCGCACTGTTTACGGACATTTTCACACACACGCTGCTTAAAAGTAGAGCAAATTTCTTCACCAAAGTTGTTTAAAGACTGCGTCTTAAGTATGATTCTGACTAACTAGCAATTAGTTAGGGCTAATCAGTCTTATTATTTGGATTTAAATTAGACCAATCTACCTTTCTATGTAACATACTTAAAACAGTTATGATCAGTCTTGAAGAAAAAAATTCATTATGCAACCGGCCACAGTACTGTTATTTAAGATGCAGGTTCCGTTTGACGACGTCGCCTAATGCAATGTTGTTTGGTCACGAGCAAATTCGCGACTGTCCGCATTTACCACCATTGTGAAAACAACAAAATACAGACTGTGGATATGAAGTCATAACCTGCCGTTGTTTACAAATACAAGCCTAAGCTCGCCGCACGGCACAGGTAACTTCCGCTTTCTCGAATTTATGGCTATTTTGGTACTGATGTGTAAAGATATCTTACTGGTAAAAAGACGGAACGTAACTGCGTGTGTGAACAGCACATTTTTGTATTTATTGGTAAATTCATTCTGGTAAATTCATAGTAATTTACAGAAATAACTGTGTGAATTGTGTTGGGGAGTAATTAGCGATGCTACTAACTTAACTACATTTACTGTAGCTAACGGTAGTTTAGTTACTTTTAAAACAGTGTAGCTTTACCCGTAAATACTTTATCAAGTAAGTAGCGCATAGTGTAGCGCGACCATGCACTACATTTGGTTGTGAGGAACCTTTGCCTCCAATGTCTTGAGCAGGATTCGTGGCTAGAAGGGATACAGCAAACGCTGAAATCTCGTGAAATTGCAGTGCAGCAGCGTCTTCTTCTCTTCTCACAAACTAATATTAAATTATATTAATGCCATCTATTGTTCTGTCACGCATCTTTGCAGAGATCGTCTGATGATTACGTAAAGAACGTGCGGACACGCCCATCCTATTATTATGTCTGTGATGGAGCGAGGCATGACGGCAGAATCTGAAAATGTAGAGATTAATTCCTCATGGCCTTATTTGTCCAAGTTCATGTCTCTTAAAGAAACAAACAGTAAAGCTTACACATTTGTATGTAATGTGCAAACAAAAGATTTGTTTGCGTCAAAAACTTCAAGCACATACAATAGCCAATAATTATAAACGTAATTAACTTGGTTTATTGCTTTTATATGAAATGTGCATTTTTATTTTTCTTGCAGTGATGAATTCGTGTTTCCCTATTATCACTTAAATTATAGTGGTTCGCCAAAATCCTTTTCTGCCACAGTGTAGTAATGAACCTATAAGAACACTAACAACATTGTGTTTGCGCCACTGCTTTAGCAAAACATCTGCCAATCAAACAGAAAAAGAAATCCAGAAATGAAAGATCAAACCATAAAGCCAATGATATAATTATATAACTTAGTTTGTTGATAATAACTATTCATTAATATTATTATAAAGAGCTGTAATAAAATTGTTTCTAGGTCATTTAAAACATTTTTTGCTCTCTATTTTTTCCCTTTTTATGCCTATTCATTGGCAATTATGCAGACTGTCAGTTTGAGATAAATATTTGTGTATTACTAGACCAATTGTATTACATTGTTTTAAAACCCCAAATCCTTTTCTTAAAACATTCTTCATTAACAATTATTCAGTACTTGTAATATAATGTTACTGTAAAAAATCCTAGTAGTTTTAATGTAGCTAGCTACTTTATATAGTAACTTGTAGTGTAGCTAACTACTTTTACTGATAAGTAGCTTGTAGCTTATCTAACTACAGTATCAGGGTAGCTTCCTCAACACTGTAAATTTCACTGATAGTTGTGGATCAATCATAAAATTCTGACACAAATGACGCGTTTATCTTGCCACGCTGTTTCCAGAAATATCTTCTCGCATGCAAAAGTGACGCGTCCACGCCTTTTTTTAATCAAAGTCGTTCAAAACGTTTCACTGTATTTGTCGAATTGTCTGCGTCCTTCGCACACCCACTGTGTAGCCATATGTGTAAAACATTACTGCTGTTTTAACCGCAGGTAGCGTCTGTGTTTTCCCCAGTTCAGTTTGAAGTCATCTAATACAATGTCGTTGGGTCAAGAGGAACTGAACGAAATCCCTATTCGTTTTCCAACATACACTATCATGTTATCAACACAACACCGCCATTTAGAGCTACTACCATCATAAAGTTTACTTGTATTTTGGTACTGATGTGTGAATGGTGTGTTACGGGTAAAAGCACATCATATGTGTGTATATATTGGTAAAGTCATTTCTGTAATTTTATGGTAATTTACCATGATTACTATATGAAAGGGGCTTTTGTTTGCACAGTGTATTTAACACTGCAAGTGTACCGTCACCTCCTGTTTTTCTTTTCAACAAGATGACAAAATGAATGTACTTGACTCCTGTTTTTTACCATGTGACATTTACAATTTTCTTCTCTTGCGGCACTTCAGTCTCGTCTTTTATTGGCCAGAAAAAATTATCTTTTGAAAAACAAAAAGATCTGCATAGCCTTTATTTACTTTTGCCTTTCCTTCCATTTTTCCGTCTTCTGCCTCTATTAAGCCTACCCATCCTAATGAAAACCATTGCAGGTACGGCACGGACAGTGACAGAAATCAGCTCACATCTGTTACTAGCAGTTCAGACCTCCGCTGACTTAACAGCAGGCACAAGCCTGCTACAGCTGCTACACAACTCTGACCTTGGAGGGAAATAAAGAGAAAAAAACAAAAGAGAGAGAGAAACATGTATTTGTTTTTGCATGTGTGTTCACATGCGTGTGTGTGTGTGTGTGTGTGTGTGTGTGTGTGTGTGTGTGTGTGTGTGTGTGTGTGTGTGTGTGTGTGTGTGTGTGTGTGTGTAGTGCAGTGCAACAAACTGAAACAGAAGGACTGTTAAAGCAAGACAGTGAGAAATAGAGACAGTGGCTCTGTTCCAATCCCTAGTGAGATGCCTTATTGTCTGCTGTCTACTGTACATACTGTAGGCAGCTACCTTTTAAAGGTAGGATGCGATGATATGAAAAAATTGTCATTAATGACTCACCCTCATGTCATTCCAAACTAGTAAGACCTCCGTTCATCTTCGGAACACTGTTTAAGATGTTATATATTTAGTCCGAGAGCTTGTTGACCCTTCATTGAAAATGTACATACGGTATACTGTCCATGTCTAGAAAGGTAATAAAAACATCATCAAAGTAGTCCATGAGTCGTAATTTTTGTTATTTTTTGACCAAAATGTATTTTCGATGCTTCAACACATTCTAACTGACCCACTGATGTCACATGGACTACTTTGATGATGTTTTTATTACCTTTCTGGACATGAACAGTATACCGTACGTAGATTTTCCTTAAAGAATCATCAAGCTCTCAGACTAAATCTAAAACATCTTAAACTGTGTTCTTGAAGATGAACGGAGGTTTTACGAGTTTGGAACGACATGAGGGTAAGTCATTAATGACATTATTTTCATTTTTGGGTGAACTATCCTTTTAAAGGTGGTGTGTGTACATTTTAGTGCCATTTAGTGGTGAGATTGCGCATCGCAACCAACAGCTCACCCCTCAATTTTAAAACACAAATGCTAACCGCCTTATGACATGGGACGAAATGCGTTGTAGGAAAATTTGTCCATTTAAGGCCCCTGTAGACCACAACTTCCATGTAAGTTGATACAAACGTCTCACAAGGTAATAAAAACAATACAGTGCATTATTAATGGTCTTCATACACCACTGATAATATAGTTATGTACATTATATTGTATTTCTGTCAAGAGATCCTTCTAAAAGTTACACAATGCACCTTTAACATCTGAATACAAGGTGCAAAGGACAAATTGCACTTTGTAAATGTTAACTATTAATTCAGGGGAGCATTGTTTGCCTGGATGCAGATTTTATGGACACAAATGTCTTACTTAAGACACTGTTTATATTTTTCTGCTCCTATTCCCATTTTGGACAATTTGCATTGCATTGTGGGATTATTCATTGTGCAAAGAAATGCATGGTTGGATTAGAATTTGGCCAAGACTAAAGTATATTACAAAGTGAAGTAATTGGTAGCAAAACAGTCAGTAGTGTGCAATACAGGTGCTCTCTAGGCACTGGTGTTTGGAACATTGTGTAGTGTCTTCCATACCTTGGCGGCCATAATCATGGAAGAGCCTCCACGGATACCCAGAATCGGGATGTGCGTTTGGGCCGAGATGAAGTCCAATATCTGGGCGATGGCCTCTTGATCGGTATCGTCCCCAAACACCACACCCTGGAGCCAGTTCCGTGACATAAGAGCACAGATGCGGTTTATGATGCTCTTGGGGTCCGTTTCGTTCATTGTGACCAGTTCTACTTTAGGAGGGAGAGGGACATGTAGAAAGTCCTCTTTCTCCAGACCTTCAGAGAGAGAGACCTCGCTTGAGTTTCCCACAAGGATCACCGCAATGCTAAGGCCTTGAGCAAACTTTGGTGGCAACGGAGGAGCCACTGGACTGACTCCGGGTGGAGGATAATGAGGAGGGCTGATTATTGATTGGCCACGGTCGCCGCCGCTCATTCCCCCGACTGGTGTCCCGATCCCGCCTCCACGGCGAGACTCGCAGGTAGGTAAGAAGAGGAGAGAGAGGAGCAGAAGTGAGAAGGAGAGGGGTGGTTTGGAGGAAGTAAGGGAGACAAAAGACAGGATCCGGCGATCGGAGGGGAAAGAGGAGACGTAGAGGCTGACAAGCATGGCGGAGGAGTGAAGATACAGTCCCTACAGGAAAAAGAAAAGAGAGGGGAGAAAAACTGAGTTTAGTATTAAGAGACAAATTTACAACAGTACATTGGCTAGTTTGAGTTGCAAGGCATACAGCGGGGAAAATAAGTATTTGACACATTAGTATTTTTATCAGTGAGGGGATTTCTAAGTGGTCTATTGAAACAAAATTTTCTGAAAACGTGATTTATTATGACTCAACTTGTATACTTAAATGTTTTGATTTCTTTGTATGAATTCAATATTTGGCTTGATGGCTACATCTGGTGGAAATTTTGTGTCAATAGCCCACTTAGAAATCCCCTTAATGATAGAAATGCTGATGTGTCAAATACTTATTTTCCCCGCTGTAAGTAAATCTGTCCTCTTTGGTTTGAAGAACAAAGTTGCCCTCATTCTGATGGTGTGTCCTCTTAATTATTAACATATATTGGACAGAATTTATAGTAACATAGGCAGGCATGGAAAATGGGGTCACCTACAGCAGTTAACATGCCACACATGCACACATTTACCTAGTTATCGTTTAATGAGGACAACCGGAGCTAATTATAATTACAACAGACTAACCCTAACTATAACCACAATTTATCTTGTTTATTTTTATTCATGAAGACTGCAAAATTAAGCTTGCCAGATTTAGCAAACTTCAGGGAACAATTCTGCACACATACAACTACATCTAGTACATGCATTTCATGCAAGTTCAGAAGACCTGGAGTGTAAAGCACAGCGACAGAGTGCAAGTAAAAGAGAGAAAGTGTGTGTACACTGAATATCAAATGCAATTAGACAGAGTAAGATACAAGTTGATTTATTGGCAAACACAATCTCTCTCTCTCACACACACACACAAATAGACACACGGAGGAATTTCACTATAAATGAACTTCACTCACTGATAGCATTGCGCATTTGCACACTTCGCAAATACAACATAGTCAACAATGTCAACATAATTTTGGCACCCCATTCACTAAAAGGATTATGCAATTCAGTCCACAGAATTTTAGGTATCGGACGATCCCAATTCAATACTAATGTATTTATCATGAACAATTTAAAATTGCACACACACAAATATACACACAAAATCAAGCGAATTGAATCAGCAAGAAAGTTCCGGATCGGCATCGATCCCAAGTATCGGATCGGTGCATCGCTAGGAATTACTAAGTTGTAGTTTTAGAAATTAACATTTTACATTTACTCATTTAGCAGAGGGTTTAAATCAAAGCGAGTTGCTGTTTACACCTGGTATTAAGATGCTTTTGGTCGTCGCTAAATACAGGTGTAAACAGGGTGTGAAACGCTTTGAGCTCGTCCACTTTCGAACACATTTAGTCGAAAACACATTAGACCAGATTGCTTTTGTGGTGTAGATGCACTGCATATGGTTGAATGCGTTCAAATTTCCACAAAACTCAAGACCTATTGATCTTATGCAGTGCTTCTCAATTATTTTCTGTCACCCCCCCCCTAGGAAAAAGTAAACATTTAGCGCCCCCCCCCAACTCTCCGCCACGACTTTAAATAGTATAATTTGTCTATAAAATGACACATCTGCAAAACATTAACATTAAAGAAAACACAAAAAAAGAAATATCAATCAACTTACAACAAAGAATAACTTTATTAACATAGTTTTTTTAGTCTGTAACAGAAAATACTTAAAATGCATCAATTTGCCTGAAATAAAAAAAATCAATCCTTATTTACAGTATATTTTTTGACCATTTGATACTGAAAAATTTAATTAAATATAATCAATAAATAATATAAAAAACTCAAGCGGCTTATCAGCGTGTTTGGGGTTTAATGTTTTTAAGCGACTGTGCAAAAAATCACTTCCTGAAAAAGTATTTTCCCCGGGGTCTCGCCCCCCCCCCCCCCCAGGTGTTGCTTCGAGCCCCCCCTGGGGGTCCCGCCCCACTATTTGAGAAGCATTGATCTAATGTGTGATGTACCCAGCACAATGTTTATCCATCGGTCCTGATTTCTAGCCCTAACCCACGGTGTTCGGCAACAATTTCTTAAACAGCGTGTGAGCACTGCATTGAGATCTGTTTCGCTTCTTGTGCTTAAATATTTAAATTGGCAAGGCCTGACAGCCTGTGAAATTATAAACTTTTGTGACTACGCAACACTGGCTTGATCAGGTGTGTTAAATGCGTTATAAATAGGGATGCACCGAAAGGAAAATTCTTGGCCGAAGCCGAATAAAATGAAAAACTCGAATAACTGAATATAAAAATTTTTTTTTTTTTTTTCTAATTATTTTGCCAATTTTTTTTACAATTGCATTTTTTTACAAGTTACATTTTCATATTTTATTATATTTATTTAACCTTATTTAACAATGATTTTTTTTAACATTCCAGCAGTCATTATAGGGCCTTTTACACCTGGTCAGTTCTCTGATCAGATAGCTATAGATAGACTTATTAAAACTGTTTCATTTACATTCGACCACATAAATTAGTTATGGCTAAACGGATATTAATCTGATCTTCTAATCCTGCACAAAATGCAAATAACCTATTAATTTATATGCCTTAAAAAACTTGCAACAACGCTTGCAATAGCACTGTATGTTAAGCGGATTAGTGCCTGCGTGCACGGTCAAACACGTTCAAGCACGAGCAAAGGGAGAAAGAGATGGTGGCAAGATTGACAGGAGATGACATAGGAAAAAGAGCTCAAGAAAGCAGTATAACAAAAAGCTTATTGATAATTAATGTTTTATTTCTCGTTTAATAGAAGCATGTTTGTCATTGCAGGACTTTACCGGTTTTGGGAAGTTTTAATTACATACTGCTGAAGGGGTCGCACACCGGCCGCGCAGCTCAGCGTCAGGTCGAGTCACGTCTAGAACAACTCGGAGGTATTGTAAAACCAGAAGTGCACATTAAATAGCGCGAGCTTCGTCAGATAGCGTCTACTTCGCAAAATATACGTTAGCAGCCAATGTTAATCGTTAATGATTTGGGACAAATATGATGGTATTTAATGTTAAACTATGTGAGTGGCGCTCTGTGGCGCAACAGGGTTTTAATCAACTTCCTGAGTCGTAGCTGGGCGGCGCGGACAGGCGCCACCTGTCGGCGCCGTTGTGCATATAGAAAGCAATGTGTTTGAGTTTTTTAGAACGGCTCAACCCCCTTGACACTCTATCATCTCATTATGACATGAGATGAAGAGCTAAAGTCTCTCGTTCTCCGTGCTTGTCCATTCAGCAGAAACCCAGGATCACTGCCGTGTCTTTGTCATATGCTGCATGGTGTTCAGGATGTCTTGATTTTAAATGATAAATGAAACTTGTAGTGCTATATGTTTTCGCGTCTTTCTTTGACACTTTAAAATGCTTTTACCAACATGTTTGCTGCATTTGCCCGCCTCTCACTCTGTGCTGGTTAATTTGATTGCGTCATAAAATACTTTATTGTTCGTAAAATTTATTAGGCCTTTTCACTTGTTTGGCCAAACACCGAAAATTATTTTTTGCTATTTTCGGACGAATAATTTGGTTGCCGAAAATTCGATTCATCCCTAGTTATTAATTTTAACTAGTGCTGCACAATTAATCGCATCACAATCGCAATCGCGATGTCAGCCTGTGCGATTATATGACAGCAAAATGTTGCAATTATATTAAATAAATAAATGTGTGGACTTGTTAAAGGACAAGTTCGGTATTTTACACTTAAAGCCCTGTTTTCAGATTGTTTATGATGAAATAGAACGGTTTTGACTGAAATTTCGACATTTGCGGCTGACCCGAGAATTTTTGGGTGTTTGTGTTTCAGCTCCTACCTTTACAATGGGTTTAATGGTGCATTAAACTAAAATGCATTAAACTTTCGTTTACAAAGACGTGAAACTTATCGAGTGGTCAGGGGTGTTCAATGATACGCAGTGCATGTGTGGCATGCAAGTGTGTGGTGTGCGTCGTCACTTATAACAGAGCGAAGATGGATGCAGAGGAGGTTGACAGTGATCTGGTAGCTAAAAAAAAAACTCTATGCCTGTCTGGTGGTATTTTGAATTTAGGATTACTGACACTGAGCAGTTGCTACATCACGTGGCAATACAGCCCATCCTCACCCCATGGCGTCAATACCCGACGCCACTTGACCATGCGTCAACATGCCACGCGGAGGGCACACCCCTCGCGCCATCCCCCGACGAACTGGGGACCTCAATACCACTAAGTCCGTTGCATTCTCTTTCCTATTTTCGTACCGTTTTCTACCATTTTCGCGTCGGTTTAGGGTTTGATTTACATAATGACATCCCTACCCAAACCTATCCCTAACCCCAATGTCAGGCGACAACTGTTTAATTTCGCGTACCTAATAGTATTGAAGTCCCCAGTTCGTCAAAAAATGACGCGAAGGGTATACCCTCCGCGTAACATATTGACGCATGGTCAAGTGGCGTCAAATATTGACGCAATGGGATGAGGATGTGTTGGGCAATACGAAAACATTTCTAGTTTTACAAATACACATTTTAGCTAAACTGTGTTTGGATTTTCCTTAAAACCCATCAAGTTGACTCATGATACCATTTAGTATAATCGCAAGCCCACATCGCAATATTAGCATCAATAACCGCAATGTGAAAAATTAAACAAATCGTGCAGCCCTAATTTTAACACGTTATTTTTGCCCCATAACTAATTAATCTAATTAACGTATTAAATTAACAGGCCGAATATGTAGCCTATATTTAAAGTAAAAGTTTAAAAATAAAGATGTAGTTGACCCTTTGGGAAAATACACATCTAGTAAAGTTTTTAAGAATATGGTATATTTATATTTCATTCATACAACAAGGAAAATAAAATTTATTTTATACTAAAAGGAAACAAACATGCATTTATACTTATATTTCTGTAATATAAAACAAAAAACTGTGATCCTGGACTGAAAAAGTTCAGGAAACCCTGATTTACATTAGCAGAGGTGTAAAACAAGTTAGTCATTAGCAAAATGTGAAACCAGTTAGCGTCTGTGTGCATGGACATCTCTGTCTATTCGATAATGACGCCGATTCTTCAGCACATTAAAGAACACAAAATGAAAAACAGAGAGAGAAAAACATGGTGGGTGAAGAGGAGGACAAAAAGATGAAAGAAGCAAACACGCTTTAAAAAGAAGACTGCTTTTACAAGGCTAATTATTGGAGGTTTGTCAGTGCTAATTGCAGGTACACATGCTAATTGTGAATTAGCTCTCTTCTGCAGCGGACGAGAGAAGTGTCGGAGGAGGACACGGTGTGGGAGGAAAAGAGGGAAGAGCGCTGTATGGAAAAGTATGGAGATATAAAACAGACAAGAACACCTACATTTAAAACATTCAGCGAGAGAGAGAAAGTAAGAAGACTAAAGAGATGGCGAGAGAGACGGAAAAAGTGACAACGACTTCTAACAATCATCTCCTTAAAAAAAAGGTAAGCAAAGAGCAACACAAATTTGGAAGTTCACTAGACAGAAGATTGTAACAAGATAGGAGACAAGAAAACAGGAGCTGGATGAACAAGAGAGGGAGGAGAAAGTAAGATGCTCTATTTGGCTCTGCCTCTCATTTTAACAGCACTTGGTTTCCATAGCAACTTTTCAAATGAACCTTCCTCCACACATGCACACACACACAAAAACAGAGATGCTATATACAGACAATTTCATATAAATTTTGTGCCCCTAATGTCCATAGTAACACCTATTCACCGGTGAGTTCTGCTGAAAAAATGCAATTTATAAAGATTGTGAAGACAGAAAAAATCGTGCATCTTTCGTAAACCGCACACGAACACACGCGCCTCCCACACATGTTCTCCTAAGGAGCTAAAGGCTCAGTGTCAGAGCCGTAAATGTTCTTTCAACACGGTTTCATACAGATTCGTCTTTCGGTTTACAGCTGTAAACACAAGTGCATCTATCTACTCCTGTTGTCACCGTGTGAGATCTGTTCAACGATTACCTTCAAAGCTAAGGTTTCAAAAAAAAAACGTTACACGCACATGCATATTCCCTGTGGTGTTGTATTATATCCATGCACAGGAAGGTAGATTGCTCCCCCTGGATTTTCTCTCAGACAGCTGTGCGCTGCCTAAGGCCTGATTGACAATTGGCTTAAGATGAGAGAATGGACCCCAGGGTCCCCGAGTGGTTACAATGGTCAGAAACCCTCAGATAAGCTTGGTATAGTCTGTCTGTGTCCGCTGAAAGGCCATTTAGAAACAGCTATTGATCTTGAAAGCAGCCAGGGATCAAAACTAAAACCAAACAAGTAGATTATTGCAATCCAGACAAAACTAAACAAGACCTATTAGTACTACAGACACAATGAAATAACACAACTGAGATATTGCAGGCAAAGGTTTGCAAGGTGACGGACGAATGCGTGCATCTTATAGAGGGCAATGTGAACTGAATAAAAACAAGTGTGTACATTAGTGTTATGTAAAAAAAAAAACATTTAAAGCAAATTTGGATGATTTCCTCCATCTCGTTTTTTCCCAGTAAAGCAATAAATTATGTGTTCAACCAAATGTTTGTACAAAGCCTATCGCAGACTCCCTCCCATCTCAAAAGAGCAAGAGAAAAAGCTTTGATAACAACCAGAAACTAAATTACCATTCATTGATGCAGTTAAACAGAATGAATTCTGATAAACCAAAGACGGTTGATTCAATTCTGAAAAGCAAATAATGCTATTTAATTCAGCGTAAAGAGATGACTAAGGTTTGTAACATTTTCTGCAACAGATAAACTGCATGCACACATGCATACACACACATTTGAAGTGAGGGATTATACTTGTACAGTAATCCAGCGCAACACTGTGGATGTTTGCGTCGTGACTTTTTTATGCCAAATAATTCCTGCTGCGGTAACACTATCAGAGACTATCATAGATCAAATTCCTTGCTTTTTCCTTTAAACTAAGAAAATAAGTCTCCTGTTCAAACATATGTTCTGCATGCAAGCCCAAAACATAAGCAGAGAATAGTACATCACACTTTAGTCTCTACGGTGTATCTATCGCATGGTCTGGAGTGCTGTTCCATTAAGCAGTGTTTATGAACTACTCCCTCTGAGCTGTAACCTTTAGTCCTCTTTCCATATAATGAAGCTTAAACAACAGCCAAGAGCAGTTTGCTCTGACTGCATCTAACGGCGTGCAAATGACAAAATGACATAACAGTAATTTAATGACGCTCTCTACATTAAAAAGGTTATTTGTCGAGCTGAATAGGTTTCATAAATAACCTTTGCACAAAAGGTTTTCTGTAGAGGATAAAGATTATTTTACGAACCTTTGATTGAAAGATTTTTTGGGAATACAAAACAAAGGCACACACTGACGTACATCAAAACACGCATGTACGAAAAGACAAATTTCATACAAAAACACTAACATTAAAGGTCACGTAATGTGGCAATTTTCTACATATAGACGGTTTCAGCATTAACGCAAAAACATGCGTCTTTCGTGGTCATCACGTAACTTCCGGTAAACTCTGCAAAGAATAAATAACAACAAAGTCCTTTTAAAGTTGTTTATTTATCTAACAAGCAAAATAAACAACACGTAGATTACATAGGAACCCAAAACATTTGTTATTTTTGACGAGGTATTTGTTTAAGAGTTCAGTTTCAGCAACTAGTCAGACCATTAAACAAACAGAAACTAGGGCTGGGCAAATAATCGATTTTTCGATTAATCGTATTTTTATTTACGTGGTCGATTCAAAATCGATTCTCAAAGAGCAGAATCGTTTTTTTCTTTCATATTTATTTCCGCAAACATTAAACGTGAGATTAACGTTAATCTAATTACTAGTCTTCTTCACTAGATGTCACCCTCTTTTTTGCCTTGCGCAATGTTACCAAGGAGCGAGAGGCAAACCTGTCATTCATTCATTCAGTGCTTAAAATGGCAGTTTCAGGTGCTTCATCGATGTTGATGCCACCTTCACATAAAAAGTCAGAGGTATGGAAGCATTTTAGACTTCGCAAGCAAGACGATGACGATAGTGGTGTCTCTTTAAATGCAAATGAGCTGATGCTTCCCTTGCTGTTTACTGTTATCTATACCAAAAACAAACAATCACTGTACTTTATTGCTTATCAGTCCCTCCACAAAAACGTGATTATGCGATCGCATGATTTAACATATAATCACATATTTATGTGGGGGCCGCATTTTTTCAAATACGCCGCACTTTCGCAGCATAAATTGCAGATTTCCATGCGCAAAATATGCGGGGCTTGCATAATTTTATAATCCCCACATTTTCGTAGCAAAAATCATATATATCTTAGCAAAAAGTTGAAAATGTTGCATTTACTTCACACAAGCGCAGCCATGTCCCCTGTTGCCATGGTAACATTATGAAGTGACATGAACATCATTGAAAAGCTGCAAACAGTGTTTGCAAGTTCCTGCAGTTTTTGCAAGTTCCTGTAATTTTTGCAATTTTGCGCAATTTCATTGCATAAAAATCGCACATATTCCATCAAATTTTCCAACAATCACAATAATTATTTTTTTCTGGAAGGACTGGCTTATAATGAATGTGTGGTAATGAATTATGTAAAGAAGATTTATAATAGAAATTATGACCGAACTCTGGTGTTTGGGCGGCTGTGGGCGGGCCCTGCGAAAAGTGATGTCAGTTGAGGTTTTACAGTCATTAAAGAAAAAGGATTGAGGAGATTTTTATAATTACAGAAAGGTTATTTAGACACACATATGTTCAAACGACATATAAAGGTACATTTCTCACATAAGGTGACCTTTAAAGCAAACACATTACACAACACACCATCAACATTTGAATCCTTACAGACCCAAAAACCGTTTAGGCACACACCAGTAAACAATCTGTGTGGGTTTTTTTAGGAGATTAAGACAAATGTAGAGAAAAGACAGCACATCCTATATACTGTATCTACCTATATGCCAAATAGCAAATTATATGAGTGATGAAACTACAACATCTGTATGAAAACATATACACACACTGACAGCCCTTAACAGTGAGTGATTAGCGGTTTTTGGGTGAAGGATCACTTCCTCCCCCGAGGGCTTGGTGATGGCCTGCTTCTATTTTGACCAATCACATGAGAGTATTGGCTCACCCCCCCACCCATTGGTCATGGGTAATTAATTACCAAGCTGTTCCTTGTTTAGGCCAAATGAATATCAGCACATGGTTACCATGAAACAATGAGCCCATCCCAGATCGCTCAATCGTCCACTCCTTAGTGCTTTGTAGCACACCATGTACTGTTCAATAATGGACACCAACGGGGGGTCTAAAGAGCAAGATGCCAACATGGTCTGTAACTTGTACATACAAGGTGTGTTTAAAATACCATGTGGTCTCCCACCTCTAGTATTACGACACGGAGCAGATCACTTATTTCTATTTAAATCTCATGCAAACATATGAAATTCAGGCTACAGAGAGGGTCCATCAACGATCACCTTCCTGTCATGAGAGATTTCAGCAGCTAATTTATTCCATCTATCCACCAGACATGAATCCTAGTGTGAAAATCATTGTAGATTATGCAGTATATCTCAACAGCCAGCATTAAAAATTCCCTACTGATATTCAACTATAATACATTTGTAGTATTTGTTATACCATGAATACAGAATGCTATCTGTTTGCTTAATTGCTCAAATCTCTTAAAACACAGATGAGAAGACAGTTGTATTACACTTCAGCAAAGAAGAATTTCAATAATTTCCTCTATGAATCCTACAAATACCTAAGAAAGTAGCTGGGTTTCCATCACCCTGATTTTATGTGCATTTTAAAGTATCGCATATGAGTGATGGAAATGCCAAATTTCGAATAAAAATCCCTTAATTCGCAAAAAGCTTTTACACTAGCTTGAGGTGTTTTTTATTATTTATGCAATAAAGATTAAATGCGAAAAATGAGAGAAGGAATTGCATTTGCTGAATAAATTCTGACGTAGCGAACATTAAACCCACGTGAATGACCGTCTCGTGGTTTCCGCTGACGTTGTCTTTTTCATATATGGAGCTCAACATTGTCGTAATGCCCTTGCTGCTAGTGCCTGCATCATTTTTTCTTTTATGCAAAGGATTCAGTTTAGCCTAAACGTAACTAAATGCAGTCATGTCTTCATTTTCTAAGTGTGCCTTCTTTTATTTAGTGTTGGTAACTAGGTTACCAATAAAGAGAAAGTCCATACACTGTATTTATAAAAATGAAAAATGGCAATGTTTTGATCAAAAGATGTTCAATTGAAACGTTCCCATTAGGGATGGATAACGATTAATCGCGATTAATCTATTGCAGAATAAAAGTTTATGTTTACATCATATATGTGTGTGAACTGTGTATAAATTTATATAGATAATACACACATGCATGCATATATTTAAGAAATGTTTACATGTGTATATACATTTGTATATTTATGTATAATTTATATTATATATAAATATTAATACTTAATATGTTTAAAAAAAATCTTAAAATTATACATGCATGTGTGCATATTTATATATACATAATTATTATACACAGTTCACACACATATATTATGTAAACAATAACTTTAATTCTGCAATATCACGATTAATCATTATGGATCCCTTGTTCTCACTTTAAATTTTAAAAATAGAGGTAAAAAACTGTGTGCAGACTTTCTCTTTATTACATGATATATACATTTTGATCCAGCACCTGGCAAAATAAAGTAGATATGCGTACTTCAAATATAAATGTTATCTTTTCAAAGTTCAAAGCCTTTATTATCAAATATGCACAGTTCCCCTACTATACAATTAAATTCTAACTCAGCTTTCCACTCACCTATAAAAGAATAAAAATAAAGTTTAAATAAGTTGAATGAAACATACAGTATATATAAATAACGGTATACAATTTCGCTTTTAAATTACAATTGGACAATGCTCTACCCGGGGGTTAAAAGCAAGGTTCAGAACCAATATAATTCAGGGTTAAGCGCAGTGTGACTATAGTCTGAAGGCTTTAAGGGTAAACCGTTGTGCCAGATCTGTAGGGGGCTGCGAATTTATGCATGCATTAGATGCTTCGATCAAAGCCTTCCACATAAGAATCCTCTGTGTGTCTTTGCTGATAAATGGCCTCCCAGCCCTAATAGGGGCCAGTCGGTTGGTGAAGCCTGTCTGACTTTAACTGCAAAATCTGCATCAGGTGGCTCAGTGGGTAGCACTGATGCCTCACAGCAAGAAGGTCCCTGTTTCGAGCCCCAGCTGGATCAGGTGGCCTTTCTGTGTAGAGTTTGCATGTTCTCTCTGTGTCAGCGTGGGTTTTAAATAAATAAAGTTAGCTGCACTTAAAGGCGGAGTCCACAATGTTTGAAAAACGCTTTGGAAAAGGAGACGAGCCGACTACCAAAACACACTTATAGCCAATCAGCAGTAAGGAGCGGGTCTATCAACAGAAGGCCCAGATTCTATTGGGGTAGGGGCGTGTTTGTTTAGGTGATTTCAAATATCAACATTGGCTTTCAAACATCGTGGACTCCGCCTTTAAAGTGGTTCCCCTATAATCACAATCAAATAAATAATGTTTAGTACTATATAGCACCATTTCATTTTTTGTGAGTGTATACCATAGTTGAAAAAACCGTAGCCTCTGCGCCGTAGCCTCTGCGTAGTATGACGTGCACCTCGCCAAATTTTTAACAGCATGTCAGTTCTACGCGGACCGCAAGCGATGTGAATGTCCACTAGAACCCCTCCCTATGCACTATGACCTATGCACAACTATAATGAGCCTTTTAGTAGTAATTGCAAATTGTCCCGATGTGCATGCGTAAAACATCAGCACATGTTTATGAGTCAAATGAACTACGCTTTGCAAGGCTGTGCATTCGACTGTGCGTGTATGCTAACGTATGTGTAAAAAACAGACTTTAGTCTACACGTTGTTTCGGAAGTCCTGCTTTCCTGTAAAAAGAACCAATCATCAATCGATAAAGACTGCCAACCTGTGTGAATGTGCAATAGCTGATACAATCTCAAAAAAGTGTCTTTTCAGTGCAATTTGAGTTTAAGAAGCAAAAGCTATGGTACAGTTGATGTTAGGTTTAAATGTTAGTCAGAAATACATTGTTTAATGTGATTTTAGCACATGATTTTAGAGATACCAGTCTCTACCCATTCAAGTACAGTAGATAGGACTCAAGTCTTGCACGATGGAAGGCATTGCAAACATGGCCGCCAAGTGGTGCGATTGTCATTCAGAAGACTTAACTTGTGAATTTCAAAAACAAGAGCGTAAACCAGGAGTAGGCAACGTCGATCATAGAGTGCCGATGTCCTGCAGATTTTAGCTCCAACCCTAATAAAACCTTCCCTACCTGTAGTTTTCGAGTACTCTTTAGACCTTGATTACTTCAGGTGTGGTTGATTAGAGCTGGAGCTAAACTCTGCAGGACATCAGCACTCCAGGACCTACGTTGCCTACCCCTGACGTAAACAAACAATGGCTAACGAAGTTGTCAGAAAAGATCATTTCATAAGTCCAGCAGCACCGTCATCTTTCTTTCATTTGCCATTTTCTAGTGATGCACCAATATGGATATATTGTCCAATACCGATAACTCTTTATATTTGGGGGTAGATAACAGATATATATAGTCCGATAAATATTCATATTAATTTCACAATGAAAAACTCCCAAACGGACATCTTGTCTTTGCGCTAGACTAGCATACTCTTCTTAATCCTGCAACATGTGTCATCTTCGTGCTATGTCACAGAAAGCACCAATCAAAACTCCACATGGCCAGCAATGAGCAAGTGAAGTGGTTCAACAAACCAAAATAATCCATCATTTATCGGCTTTCATTTATCGGCCTAATTTTGCTATCAGACCGATAACCGATAATATTAAAAATAAGCAGTTATCGGCCAATAACGATATGTCGGCTGATATAACGTGCATCCCTACCATTATCAAAAGCTATGTACAGAAGAGATCCTGTGCTCCTATTGGTCAACGTCACAGATTTGACCCTACTGAAAAATCCAGCTTAATCTGGTATTGTTGGCGTACAGTAGCAAGCTGGTCTAGCTGTTTTTGGTCACCTTTTAAGCTGGACTTAGCTAATCAGGCTGGAAGACCAGCTGACCCAGAAGCTTGACCAGCTTTGCCAAGCTGGGAGGACCAGCTTAAACTAGCTACTGCGACCTTAAAACAGCTAAAACCAACTACCAGCTTATGCTGGTCTTCGTTGGATTTTTCAGTAGGGAAGGACAAAAAAATGAAACATGCTAGTTTTTTGTCAGTACATTGTGAAGCGATACAGGCATAGCATTGGTTGTTGTCCACTATGACTCACTATATATATGCAATAAAACGATCAATTCTTGTGTCCTGACACACATTGTTGTTATCTAAACACCTTGACACCCTACGTCAAACAGACTGTTATAAAATCAGGCTGACATTGTATAGTCTGAACCCAGCATTATGCGCAAACGCTGTTCCAGCTGAGAAACTGCAAATGGATAGCTCCCTCCAGGTATTATAGACCTTCTTATTTTCAGGAGAGCATGAAGAGTTTGATTAGCTGGATCAGGTGTGTTTGATTACAGTTAGAGGTAAACTCTAGAGGAAGCCAGATTTCCAGGAATAGCATTGAGCACCCTGCAGTAAAGGTAGAAAATGCAGACAAAACGTTTTTTTAAGTGACAGCTAATCTGATATATCCAGTATTTCACACATCACCCAAAATAACAGCAAAGCAAAATACGCTATTGAACTGCAGTGTTTGGTATAATGATATTTTGATTGTCGTCTCCAATACAGATCCACTAACTTGCAACTTCTTAGCCCATATCCTCCTTTCCAGAGGAATGTCATTAAATGACAACGTAGGACCTAATGAAATTACAACATTACCCATGCATATCACTCATGTTGAAAGACTTACGGCACTGTGCATGACTGGACAAGAGCTCATTAAGTCACTGTAACTATCCGTAATGAAGTCATGCGCTGTGATTAAGACTAAGCTTCAACCATCTTAGAGAACGAGGGAAGAGAGCCAGAATCGTTCCTGTGGTGAAGGAAGTGTGAATTACAACAGGTGTGCATTAATAAACTGGTAAACCATCGCCATGGGAGGGAATCAAAACACACATGCACACGCAGCAATAACCAGGCCGCTTGTCAACTGACTCGTGCCAGGTATTTCGTTTTGACGTGATTACAGAGGTGAGGTCTGTAAAACACGCCCATCATACACGAACACATATGCACACCGGAACCAAATCCTCTTAATTTGTTAGTCAATACTGTGAAAGCTTTTGAGAGAAGGCCAGTGCTGGATAATGACCTCAATGCCGTGTCGATGCATCTCACTCACAGCCACGAAACACTTTCACGAGGCGCCCACACACACTAACACGTTTGTACACTCAAGTAGACAAACAGTATACACTTTGCATTTCCCATCTGACAGTGAAGCTTTGTTAGCCATTAAAAAAATGAGAAGGGTTTCAATTGAACTCAAATTTAAACATGAAGCTCAAAAAGGGGAAAGAGAATCTGGAATCTGTTCAAAGTAAATAAGAATAGGATTCTAATGAATGACCAAAAAATATTAGTTATCATAATACTAATTTAATATATAACAATATTATATCAGTAAACTTTAGAATTCACTCTGTATAGAGTAGACTAACCGCTTCTTGCTATGAGTATAGCCATAGATGCTAGAATGGTCTCAATAAATACATTTTTAAAAAATCATTGATTTCAATTTCTGACAAGACTTTCCTCAGTCAATATTAAAGAGCACCTATTGTCAAATTAACAGTTTTACATTTTCTTTGGTGTGTAAGTGTGTATTAGTACATGTTAACGATATGCAAAAGGTACAAACCCCAAAGTAAACGATCATGTGAGTTATCGTCTCCAACGTAAATCTCTTTTCTTGGACTACAACCTATACAGTCCCTTCTAGAAAAAAACGTGATTATATGATCCCATGATTAAATGCATAATCAGCCTAAGTCCGCATATTTTAACTACGACGCACTTTCGCCACATAAATTGCAGATTTCTGCTCGCAAAATATGCGGGGCTTGCATGATTTCATAATCCACGCATTTTTGTAGCACAAAACCATATATATCTTAGCAGAAAGTTGAAACATGTTGCATTTACTTCACACATGCACAGTCATGTCCCCTGTTGTCATGGGAATGTTAGGAAGTTACGCAATTACGTGACGTGAACGTCAATGAAAAGCTGCAAAAGCTGCAAAAAGTTTTTGCATGTTCTCGCAGTTTTTGAAAGTTCCTGCAATTTCATTACATAAAATTGCAAAAATATCCTGCATATTCCATCGCATTTTTAAGAAAACATGCCGCAAGATCAAGGATTTTTGCCCACAACAATCACAAAAAAAACATTTTAGCAACCGAATCTTTCAAACATGGTAAGGAGCCTCACGTTTCCGGCTGACATCAGATGTCTTCAGGCCAACCACAACATACAGATTAGCTGACCAATCAGGGACACAGAGCTTTTCAAATTTGTGCGTTTTAGGAAAAGAGTGAAATCTGGAGCTACAAAAATGTACGGTACTTTGAAAATAATGTGTTTTTTAACCATTAACCACTAGGGCAGGGTATTGATTCAGATGTTCCAGATCGATTCAATTTCAATTCACAAGCTATCAAATCGATTCAATTTCGATTTTGATTCCGTTTCTCTGGTCGGTTTTTATACTCGATTCTGGATTGAACTCAATGAATTTAGATTTAATACAAATACGATATTAATCAAACATATTTAATAAACATAAGTTTACAAGTGGGTAATTAATAAAAATAAATTAAAAGCCACAACACTATCTTTGTTGTCTTGCTTGCAAAATCTAAAATGCTGCCATACCTCTTACTTTTTATGTGAAGGTGGCATCAACGTCGATGATGCACCTAAAACCGCCATTTTAAGCACTGAATGAAAGAATGACAGGCTCGCCTCTTGCTCCTTGGTAACATCGCGCAAGGCAAAAAAGAGGGTGACATCTAGTGAAGAAGACTAGTAATTTGATTAATGTTAATCTTACGTCCAACGTTTGCAGAAAAAATATGAAAAAAAAAATTCTCTTTGAGAATTGATTCTGAATCGACCTTGTTTAAAAAAACGATTAACTGAAAAATCTATTTTTTGCCCAGCCATATTAACCATGTGAACACATTGTATTATAACAAATACACAAAATAACTTGTTTTTAGAAATTAAATAGGTGCTCTTTAAAGATATTAAGGTTAAATTTTTACAAAATGTCGTTTACATTATTTAGGATGATTTTAACTCTTTCCCCGCCATTGACAAGTTATCTCGTCAATTAAGAGAAAACGCTTCCCTGCCAATGACGAGAATTTCCGGCTTTACGCAATACCGCCATTATCCACCAGGTTCTTCCGCAATTTATACAATCCGGAAGTAACGCCTCACGTGAAAGAGAAAGAACTCCGTTTATGTTTTAAAGATCGCTCTGCATCTGATCTTTATAAAAAGTCCTTTACAAAAATGGAATTATCTCAGCCTTTTGCTCAAAATTTGGTGTTTTTGAAGAAACCTACCCATAATTGAGAGGTGATAAAAAGAGAAATAATGAAGGTAGAATTTAAAAAAAATTTTAAACAGATGGTCTGTTCTTTCATTTGATATATTGTATGTTTATATATTTAAAGAAGAATTAAACTTTTGTGAAATGGTGAAAAATGCTGGTGCTGGCTGGCAACTTTTTTTTAAACGCTGGCGGGGAAAGAGTTTAGTGGAAAGCAGTAAAAAAAAGAGGCTTTAGCTGCATAGGCAGGGTCTTAAATGTATTTAAATTATATTTTAACAACAGTTTAAAATGGAAAGAGTGCCCTGCTTATACCATAATGTTCTGTATTTGACAGAAAAGTACACTAGATTCTAACTCTCTGTATTCACCACTGCCCTGCTTCATGACGAAACTCAGAGACCAACACTCCACATCTCCCTAATGTGTTTCATCGTCCACCCCTGAGATGCTTTTAACTTTCATCCTTGTCGTTTGATCTTTGCATTGACTTTCATCCTTGTTTAAAAAACTAACATTTATATAAAGTTCAATTTCCCATGTATCAGGATGATAGATTAAGGCTTGTTTTTTGCTCGGCGGGTACGCACACTAGCGTGAAGTCGAGTGTTACGTTGTCAGACTGGGACGAAAGGGCAATCCATCTACACGAGCAAGGTGTCTTCCGTGTAAGCATCATTATTTATGAAACAATGGCTGACATAAAATCAGATTCACACCATCTCCGTGTAGCAGTTATATCACTGAAAGTCTAGAATGCCCTTGTGTCCCTATGTTCCGTTGCCATGCCAACAGAGGCTCCGTTACCACACCAACGGAATCTCTGAGTGATGCTTCACTCTGAAAGACATTCCACACTGTCCTCATCCCTCTGGTCCCTGTCAATCAATGTCAAGTTTGATTGACAGGTGCTTCGACCCCAATGACATGAGTAAAAAATGCTGTCACCTCACGTTAATCAGTAGTGGTGCATCGCAACAGGCCGATACGTCATCAGACATTTCGACTGGAACGACTTATAACATTCCTGCTTTCCAAGAACTGACTCTGCTTTTCCAGAGAGTAAAAGCACTTCAAACACCTCTGTCTTTCACCTTATCTTTCAGTATTTATCACTTTCATTGACCCACTTAGCTGCCATGTCTGACCCAGACCACAGGCACATTACTCAAACTGGAAAGAAGGCAACATGACCAAGAGCAATTTGGTCAAATGCCATAAGGACAAGACAGACGTACAGTCTCTTAAAAACGAAGATTCTACAAAAGGTTCTTTACTGCGATGCCATAAAAGGACTATTTATAGTTCAGTCAAAGGTTCCTGAAAGAACCATTTATTTAATACCTTTTTATAGTCTAAAGCAGGGCTTTTCAAACTGTGAGTCAGGACCACTAGGGGAGTATCAGGTGGGATTAAAGTCACTTGATTAGGCATTTTGGATTTGCAATTAAACTTACATTTAATTCATACACTAAAAATGAAAGATCACCTACTCTCTTCTAAAATAGAACCAATTTCTTTTTGTATTTCTAAATGTATTTTTTCTACATATTACTATAAAAATTAGTGGGACCTGAGATATTATACTTGTCCAAATGGGTCGCAGAATGAAAAAGTTTGTGATTTAACAACTCTTTCCACCGCAAAAACCAATGCTATCTCATGGCAATTCGTAAGTATTTTACGAGGTGGCTAATTCATATTAATTCATATGACCACATTAGTACATTTTTTGTACGATTTGCCTTGACCCCTGTGACGTTGGGGTAAGGGATGAGGTTTCGTTATTTTTTTTTTTTTTTATGATAACCATTCGTTTTTGCATAATTAACTTTGTATGAATTCATACGAATTAGTAAATTTTGTAAAATATGTGAGAATTTTCCTGAGATCAGGCTGGCAAAAACCTGTAAAGCAGAAAGGTTCTTTGTATGTTATAGGGTCTTTTATGGCGTCGTGTAGCAACGTTGTATTATTTTTGTAAAGTGTACAATATCAAAATAAACAAAGCATGTTTTATTTGGTGTATAAACTGGCATTTATTAGGGCTACACAACATACCGAAATGATAAAAATATGCATACACTGTAAAAATATTCCATAGAAATTACAGTGTTACTTGCAGCTGTTAGCCGGTAATTTACCGTAGAATTAAATTTATGTTATTTACTGCCAAAACTTGTTCAAAGTTAAATGAACATTAAACATTTACAATGTCTTTGTCTTTACAGAGTAAAACTAAAATAACAGCATCAAGCAAAGCATTCTGGGAAACAAAATCTGAAGCAAAAAACAGGAAAAGGTTGATGATGATTTCTGGTTCCCAGAATGCTTTGCATGAGGCTGTTATTGTATAGTTTTATTCTGTAAAGATAAAGACTTGTTAATATTTAAAATTTATTTAACTTTGAACAAACTCTTGCCAGTAAATAACACAATTTTAAATCTACGGTAAATTACCGGCAACCAGCTGTAAGTAACACTGTAATTTCTACGGAATTTTTTTTTACAGTGTATCGCATTGGCTTGCAATGAATGAGATTTCATTTTAATACTTCAAAAAGTAACGTATGGTTAAAGTTTAAGGTCAATGCGGATAATATAGTATATGGCACGTGGATGTTAGTTACGATATTTATGTGCGTGATAGTTGTGATATTTTCGTTATTTGTTTCAACCTATTCTCCAACCCATACGATTGCTTTGGTCGTTTGTCCATTTTACCAAATACGACCAATAGATGCATTTACTAAATTAGCGCATCTACCGGCAGCAGGTGAAACTTAAAGGCGCTCTAAGTGAATCTGTGTAATTTCACTTCTTGTTGACGTTCAAAGTGTTTTCAAACAAAACGAAGCGTAGCAAACTTCCGTGCTTTCTGAACGAGTCATGAACGCGCCCAACCCCCACTCCCAAATCCTTCTTGTTGTTTATTGGCTGGAACACTTTGTTATGTTTCGTGGTGGTAGGTTTGACCACTTTATTTTTGTTTCAGTTTGTGAAGCCTGGGCTGTCTACAGAGACTGCGTTTTTTTACAGTGTGTTTAGGGGACATCCAGCTAGCAGATAGTGAGGAGATGTTTACTGTATAAAACAAAAATGGTTTTATAGCCAAAAACGCCTGAATTCGCTTAGAGCACCTTTAATATATTAGGGTATAAAATGATATTTTGGGCTATAATTTTGCTAAGATGACATGTACTGGGATAAGATTTTTAATTGAAACTGCTAAAATATCTGATTCTTTTTATGCAACAGTAAAATATGGCTGTTCACTTTCAGAAGTTGTTGTGAATGCTTTCTTTTTTCAGAAATATGAAACATATGTTGGTTAATTTTTTATATATATTTTAATACAATTTAAATTGATTTAAAAAAAAAATATCACACTGCATAGCATATTATTTAGCATGCTCATATATCGCTATATTTATCATCTTCGACTTGTTTTTGTCTTTTTGTGTAAAAATGTGAACAGTAGCATTTCAAATATCAAGTCAGGATGTTCGCAGCTTAAACAATGCCATAGAACCATTTTCGGCTGCATGGTATAGCAGCCAAAGAACCTTTCTGTTTAACAAATATAAGAAGGAAATTGTTCTTATAAACCTTTGACTAAAAATCCTATTCATCACACTAGAAAAAGAGTTGAGCAGACTGCATTGTGGGATGCAGTATTAATGCCATACGCTCTGTTGTATATCGCTCATGCATACAGAAAATTTGCATACTGTGCACAGTATACACACTGAGGCAATAGGAACAGTATTATGCAGATATGCAATTCTGAACATAAACATGCACACACAAACATTCGTTAAAGCAAGAAAAATGTAAAGCCCAGAGAGAAAAATATAGATGTGAGTACGTGACAGAAGGTGATGAGAAAGACATGAGAGTACATGGCAAGGGTGTATGTTCATGTTCTTGTGTTCATAAAAAAAGACTCAGAATTTGGAGAGAGTGATAAAAAAATAAAAAACAAAGGTCTTCTCTTACCTTGAACATTGCCAGCCCAACTCCCATTTTCTCTCCTCAACTCCAGCATGATGATGTGAGCTTGGTTTTATCTCTTCCTCTCATAGCCCTGGATGAAGGAGTGACTGACCGTTGAAATAGATGAGGAATTGGTAGTAAAAAGAAAGGCTGGCGAGACAGATGACTGTCAGATAAAAAGGGTAGTCGAAAGTTTTGGTCCCTACTGTAAATCCAGACTGGATGATGCAGCAGAGAGAATTTTATATATCAAAACTAATAAGAAAAAAATCCTGGTTCACAATTGAAAAAATAAAACAAAACGACAAATGAGATTTTAAATGTTTGAGATATGGGATTGTTATTTAGTCACTCAAAGAAACAGTTCACCTAAAATGGATTTAAATTTAAAATGGATCAGGACAACTGTCGGGCCTACATCAGCTACGAAAAAGTAATAAATCATAAGAAGTTGGCAAAAAGATGATGATAAAGTGTGTTTCTAGTTAAGCTTAAAAGTTCATATTCATCTGCAAACATGTCCACAAAGTTGCTTGATAGAGTCCACTTGGATGTTTTCAAAACATCACTGGTTTAGATATCCAGTCAAGTCTTTTGTTGGATCCTCTTCGTAACACTATAGAAGAGAAAGGCAAAGAACAGTGTCTCAAATACAGTGTGCTGACAAATAAAAGGAGAAAAATTATCAACTGTGAGATTTTTTTTCCCCTTGTTGTTTCTTTCTATTGATCTAATACGCCGTGTCCAATAATGTATTAACAATTGTCAAGGGTTATGGGGGTTGCTTGATTGATATGTTTTAAATAATAAATGTGATAGGCTTCTATGAACCATGGAAGAGACGGCCATGTTTCACAAATGCACACAGAGTAACACTTACAAATGTATAGAAATAAATGAATGTCTGATATTATTATTGCATTACTTACCAGTCTAACTGTCCTGTGGTATTTCACCATTATTATTTGGATAATGTTTAGAAAAAATGTGATAGACAAGACAGTGGGCGAATGCACGAATTCAAAAACAAAAGACAAGATGGTTGCCTTCCTTCAACATGTCCATTTTGCCAAATAACAGGCAAATAAGATGATGCTTTGTTTGTTTGCTTTTCATAAAGTCCATATTTGAGAGAAAAAATGTAAGATGTAGAAGTAAATGATGTCCAAAAGTGTAAATCACATAAAGAGAATTCAAAATAGCAGAAATTATATATTTTATTAAGATTTTAAAAGGAAAACATGATCTCAAAAGCAATATAAAAAAGAATGAGATGTTTAAATTTCCTTCCAATTTAAGTTGTGACTCAACATCGTTTTATGAATAAGCATCTTATTATTATATTTAAATTAGCATTTACCAATTAAGTTAAGGCAGTAAATTTAAATAAATAAATTAAGAAGGAAGGAAAAAATCAATCCTGTTTTTTACATTCAACATTATATGTCTACAATAAAATGTTAAATTACTTGTCAGTAAAAACAATGAAATGCATTTCAAAAAAATAAATAAAAGATTGTATTAAATGAAGTGCAAGCAGTTCAATTCAAGGAGGATCATTTAAGGGGTATAAATAACTGAAAATGGGAAGAAAAAAGTTTTCATTCTGTAACAAGCTTAAAGTCATACAGTAGCCATGGACGTCAAAAACCAAGGAAGACCAAGCAAAGATGAGAAGCAGATGAGCTGAGGGCTTGTCTGAAAGGTGTTAGATGAACAGATAAATTTAGGCAGAATGTGAGAAACTATATAAAGTGACAGAAGAAAATGAAACACTCAATAAAAACATGGAGTGATCCATAACAGAGCAAATGGACTAAGGCTAGTGAGCAGGTGAGATGAGGAAAATCATTACATTGAAACAAAATCACTGCACTGTCTCCTTAATGTTTTTTGTAGCAAATACTGAAGTATCGTTCACTATTTAGTTATGACAGTATTGAGACAGGCTGACACCAGAAATTGCATGTTGAAAATCTGCCCAATGACAGCAAATTAAGAACCTCACCAATATAATTAAAAGATCAGAATCTCGTGTAAAATTAGCAAATTGTTTTAAATCAAACTTAATCACTAATACTTGAAAAATGAAAGATGGAAAGAGTTTGGCAAAGGTAAAAATGGCAGGTATGGAAAATCGGTAGGGTTAAAATTCCTGTTACCTGGTTGTCCGTTAGTTAAATGCATGTGTGCATGTGTGTGTGTATGTGTGTACGTGTGTGTCAATGTCTGTTTTATGTACATGTAAAAAGGAACACACAAATACACACACACAGACAAACAGATCGAAGACACTAAACGAGCCGTTTAACCTACCTAGAGGAATATTAAAGCATCCAGGGAAAAAAGAGTGATGCATAAGGATAGATGGTGGAGGACAAAAAGAACTGCTTAAAAAAAGAGAGAAAGAAAAGGAATAATTAAAAACTCATAAGGAGGTGTGGAGATGGTTTTTGCATCTCTTTCGCAATTCCAATAAACTTTCATTCAGAGAGCATCACACTTGATGGGAGTGGGAGGAACGGATGGATGGGAGGAAGGAAGGAGGAGGAGGGAAGGATCGGAGGAGAGGTGAAGAAATGAAGGGGTAATAGGCAAAGGACGGAAAGAGTAAAAAAAACTTGCCCCTTCTTTCTCTTCTCTCCTGTCTTGTCATTAATAGACAAAATTATACACCATATAGATGGAGAAATAGATCAGGAGGCAAATGATGGAGAGAGCAAACAAATGAAAAGATGATGTGCCTCCCAGCACAACGATGAGAAAAAAGAAAAAAATGAAACGAAAGAAAAAAACAAATACTCCAGTGCCTTCCGTTTTCCTTTCCTTCTTTTAAAACAGGTAAGGCTGGCAGTTTGTTCTTCTTGTCTAGTTGTTGCTTCAGTTCTTCTTTCTCTCTCACACACTTTCTTCCTCGCTTTCTTTCTCTCCTTTTTTTCTGGGTTCTGAATCCTCCGTTTGCAGTAAGTAATAGCCCTTTTCCACAGACAGTGATTGAGGCAGAACAGTAGGAAGAGGTGTAGCGGTTGCAATGTCTGCCCAAGAATTCAACACATCGAGACTGTTCTCTCTCTCTCTCTCTCTCTCTCTCTCTCTCTCTCTCTCTCTCTCTCTCTCTCTCTCTCTCTCTCTCTCCCCTCCCTTATTGACAGCGAGCGAGCTGTGGAGGAGTATGAGTGAGGCGGTGAAAGCAGAATGAGAGGGGTCCCTCTATAGGATTAAGTATAAAAACGTATACATCTCTTGAATACTGTTTCTGTATGGGTGTGCTATCACTCTCTCTCATTGGTTTGAGTTTTCTATGTCCGTTTTTTTCCGATGTCTGCTCATTCTCTGGATTCTTGGCTTGAGCTACTTATCACTTGTCCGTTTGATCGTCCATTTCTTGGCGCCTGTCCTCCACTCCTCTTTTAAAACTGTCTGCCTGGTGCACTCTCTTTTACTCAGACTCTCTTTATCGATCATTTTGAAAAACGAAGAGGAAAAATGAATTTGAAAATGACACAAAAATCACACTATCAAAAGGAATTACAGTCCCAGCATCATCTCAATAGGCAGCAGAACCAATGATGAGTATTTATAACTTTACTGAGTGATATATTACTTGAGAGACGTTGCGTGAGTCGCATACTGTGAGTACGTACTGAATTAGATGAAGTACCTACTCATCGACCCTTAAAACAGCAGGTACTATATAGTATGAATATGGATAGTATGAATGAATTTGGACGTGCTACATCCGCCATGTTGATACATCGTGTGACATATGTCGTCATAACAACAAGTTAGTCGTTAATTGGAATGACGTTAAACAAGCGCAATTTAATTACAAGGGACAGCTGTTTAATATATTTATTTAGTAACCACTTCTGGATTTTTGAAAGAAACAGCGCTCCTCTGTCTTTTTCTTTGTTGAATAACTCATCTCCTGGAGGATAATGGGATAGCAAAGTGTCCATCGAATGAACACTTCAAGATCTTGCCGGAAGTAGCAGGTCATCTGGGTACTTTTCGCGTAATGTTTTTCATATACTATGAATTCAGACATACTTGCCTCGCCACTGCTTTTCGCCTACAATATAGTCTGGAAGTAATGCCCAATTTATAGTAGTGCGTAAGCTCTACGCCGTAGCTACGGTGTACGGTTATCCGTAGCCTGTGCGCAGCCCTAGCCGTTTTTCAATGTCGAGGAAGGGTCCTCGGAAGCCAGAATTTCAAAAAATGCTACGTCATCGACATCAGTCGAAGGACTGTTCTAATGTCAAGGATCCTATTCGATTCGAGAAATATTCCATATACAGGAAATGATGCATATATGTATCCTTTAGGGTTGGGTACATTTCACATTTTTACAGGTACAGGTTCCGATGCCGGTACATGGAATTCGATACCGGTACCCAGCGGTACCTTTTTCGGTACTTTACTCTGACTTAAGTGACTTTCAGTGGACATAATAAGCCCAAACCTCTCATTTTCAACATTTTGTTATTTATTTCGAAATGTTTAATAATACACAAAATCTTTACAAAAAAAACATCCCTATAACATCCAGGGAATATGTCTTACATATAAATAAAATAAATAAATAAAATATATAAGTAAGACAAATGATCAATGAACATAAACGTCCTAAAAGCAACATAAAAGTAAACTTTTATGTTGAAAACAATACTAGCAGTTGATTTTTAGAAAAATCAGCATGTCAACGTTCTCAGGTAAAAGCCATGACAGAGCGGTAAAGAACACTCGCTCTGAGGATGTAGAAGAGGACTGGACACAGAGATACTTTTTTGCCAATCTGACCAGCATTGGCATTTGGTCCGCATGTGGTTAAATGTGTTCGAACAGCCACACGGACTGCCTTCTCTCCTCCTATTTATCTAATTTGAGGTACTGAGGACAAAGTTTTACGTCATTTCTGACTTTTAGCGTGAACACACAGTCTTTAGGCTTTCATTGATAAAGCTAAAAGCGGCTGATCTCCGCAGTTTCATTTCGCGAGCGTGTGAAAGTTGTGTGATCTTAATTCATTAATTGTGCTGGAAAATCTGAGAAAGCTCCAACATATTCATGTACAAAACACTGTGCAGCATGTTTACTTAAAACACAAGCATAGTATTAGTTCGTGTGCATTTAAACCCGTCATTACTCCAGCTTACGTTAAAACGAAAGCAAAGGGACTTCCCCGCGGTCTCCACGGACCACCACTCAAAGTAATCAGGACAGGACCGATCGAAAGTGGAAAAAAGAGACGGACTGGTGTTGCTAAATACCAGGTGTAAACAGAATTTGTCTCTCTCGTCCACTAGTGATCCGATCGACGAAAACGCATCTTAATAAGCTTTTATATAAGCTTAATAAGCTGTGCTTCTAAATACACACTGTGTTTAAATAAGTGCTTCCTCAGGTTGGATGTATTACCACTGCTTACCTTGCACTTACTGTTACAAATATTACAGGTAGCATTGTCTGCATCATCCTTTGTGAAATTTAACCACATGTTAGATCGCTTTCTGTTAGCCATTAAGCAAGTTGCAAAGGGGTGTCACTTACCACACCATCTCTCTCTCGCGCGCGCACACGCTTTCGCTACGTACCGGACTCACACGGCGCGCTGACATGTTCTCTCAGGTACCGAAATTGAGCACCGATTGATTTTATGTGAATCGATACTGGGTAGTACCGACGCAATTCGGTCGGTGCCTATAAAAGTACCGAGGTCGGTACCCATCCCTAGTATCCTTCGCACTCTTTGCACGCTGAAATCACCCACAATCCTATGTGCGCAGCACCGAAAGCACACCTTTCATTGACGCAATGACGTGCACTTGCTAGCCTGTTCCATTTACGTGTTCTCCAAATGCTTAAGATGAGCCTCTCCTAGCCTTGTAAGGACTAGTCCTGCCAAGGAAGTATCCTTGACATTGAGAAACGGCCTCTGTGTAGCCTGACATGCACCTCGCAAAATGTTTAACAGCGCGTCAGTTCCGGCCGCAAGTGATGTGATTGGTCCAGCAGAACCCCTCCCGTCAGGTGAAAAAACTCACAGATATTAACGTTTGCGACGGCGAAAACAAAGATGGGCCAAGTTGAGGAGTGATTTCACTCAAACTGCAACAAAAGTCGCTGTTTATTTACTTCCATAATTGCTGGTCTTCTGAAATCATACACAACAAGTTGCTGTTTCTTCTTCGTTTGTGAGTTAACATGCCAAGCTGCTTCTTCATTGATGGTCACGCTGCTACTGTGGTTACACGCATGGATACTACCTACCAGCGGTTTATGCGCTTTTGCGGACGACAACGCAAAAGTATAAATGAAAACCGACGCGGAACCTATGCCGGAGGACCTACGCACAACTACAACAAGCCCTTAAGCGCAGCGAGTGATTACTTTAAAGCCCTTCTTTTTTACTTTAATACATAATTTGAGTTTATTTTAGGGATGCATAATGATTAATCACAATTCATCTACAGCAGAACAAAAGTATTTATACAGTATATTAAGTATTTATATACAATATAAATTGTATATAAATATACAAATGTAAATACACATGTAAACATTTCTTAAATATACACATGCATGTGTGTATATGAGAGGGTTATTATACACAGTTCACACACATATATGATGTAAACAAAAACTTGTATTCTGCTATAGATTAATCGCGATTAATCGTTATGCACCCCTAGTTTTTTACTTTAAGTATATCAAGTTGTATCATGTGGGGTTACACTGTTAGAGCCTTTGTGCACCTGTTGCATAAAAAATATAACAATAATAACAATAACACAAGTTTAAAAATGAAAGCTTATCAAAAGAAAAGACAAATAACATTTTGGCATCTTAGGAAGCTGAACAGGGAGCTCTGCCCAGTACAACCATTACACATCTGAGTTAACATTACATACCAACAAGCAAATCTATTTCTCAATCAGGGGTCTGGGGCTATAATAAACTTCCAAAGGGGCCTTAACATGATTTTAACATGAGTAAAAAGGGCTAAAACAACAAAAAAATCAAGAAATTCGTATTTTGCTATTTTTATAACGAATAAACATCTTTTTAGTTATGCTAAGCTCTATATTTTATTGGGTAGAAATTGTGAGTTGAGGAATCTTCATATACTGTTGTGGGCAATTGGTGGAAACCAAAGTCAAGAAAAAGTCAAGAAAGTTGAAATGTACTGATCTTATAATCTTTTATTCAGTTAAAGGGATAGATCAGCCAAAAATGAAAATTCTGTCAGTTCCACTGTAATCTTTTTTCCTACTATGGAAGTAAATGGGGCTCACAAAAGGTCTGGTTACACACATTCCTCAAGATATCTTCCTTTGTGTTAATCAAAACAAAGAAATGTATACAGGTTTGTAACAACAAGAAAGTGAGAAAATTATGACTGAATTTTTGGGTGAACTATCCATTTAAATTACACCTACTTCGTCACTTTATACAAACTTTTACACATTTATTAAGTAATGGACAATGAGTGTTTACACAATAAATGCTTAATACCAAACAACCTACAACACTTCTGTCATTTTGAGAAACCCATACATATTCCTGAGGTTACAAGATGCAAGGCAGAACTGTAAAATAATGCAAATTAAAAGTGCTTGAAAATTGAAAGCCTGTAGGAGCTAGCTAAATTTAAATTTTCGTTTTACATGAAACCTAAACCTATTTTCAAATTGAAAATACTATTTTGATTACATAACTTATGCTAAGATATAGCACTATTGTCTGAGGACGGTACTGTTTTACAAAAATAATCTTTTACTGCCCCCTTGCGACCAATATAGGCGATACAAGCAGGTAAATTCTGCATTTAAGCATACTACAGGTAAACGTTTCACGTTTTTTTTACATCATCGCTTTATTAACACACGACCCTTTGAACATTTTTTTAAAAGAACCGCATTTATTAAGCTTTCGTAAAGTAAACTTACCTCAGACTGACTGTGTTAACTGTCAGATAAACGGTTGTTGACGAGGTTGCCAGATCTGCATAACAAAAACAGTTCAATGGCCATTAAATCTAACCTAAAACCCAATGACCGTAGCCCAAATTCCAAAACGCAAGTAACGTTACATATTTAATATGCATTACACACAATTTCTTCTTAAAAATCATTGTTTATATACTCATAAACGCAGCATTTACAAATAAATGTATCTTATTACCTTAAGAAGACAGATTATGAACCAAATACCACCATCTTTAACCAGCTGGAAATAAACAACACGCGTCAACAGTTTTAAAGTCTCCCAATTCCGCGGGAACAAGACAGCAGTCTCCTCTATGCAAATCAGCAATGCGAATTTCGTCACACCAAGCGCAACAGGCATTTTGTCGTTCGCGTAATTACTGCTGAACCCGTTTACATATTATAACGTTAACTACCGGACAATAACGATAACTTTTTGCTAATTCACTCGCGCAAATCACTTGCCTTAAGTTGCCTATAATGGCATTAACTAATATTGCGGGGGGGTTTATAAAAAAAAACTTTTGCATTTGTTGACATGTCACTGACTGAATGTAAATATCCTGTTCTTGTTGCATATACACAGCGGTTAACCAGCAGATGTCCTCAACACGATTCGTTTCGCGTAACGCTAACTTAAACATACAGTGAATCTAGTAGTTTATGTGTAACAATCTAATATCTTACCTTTTGGCGTAGTCATGTGGTAGGTAAAAAGGATTGCGTAGTGAACTTCACAGCAACTGCATCAACGCTAGACACCTGAGGTAATTTTATGTAATTTTACGTTAGTCCTCAGCAAAGACATTCTCCTCTGTGTCATTTCAAATGCGCGTGCACTTGAAGTTGAAATAGATTTGATTGACTGCCAACGGTTTATCGTGTGAGGAAAATCGACCAGAAAGCGATCACAACGATATCGTTCATTGTATCTTTATTGTTATAGTTGTGGTGTAAACTCCGCTTTTCTCTTCAACATAAAACGATTTTTAAACTATATTTTTATAGTTATCATAATGTGAACGACCCTTAAGAAGCACCACCTACAGCGAAATCCCATTGGTCCACATATTTGAATCTCATCCTGATTGGTTAGTGGTTTTTAGCATGGCTTCAGGACCTTCTAGTGCTAATTTTACGTGGTGGTTTCCCAGACAGGGATTAGCCTAAGCCAGGACTAGATCTTAGTTTAATTAGGAAAAACATGCCCTACTAAAAACATTACTTGTGCACATTTTGAGGCAACACAAAAGACACTGATGTATTTTAAGATATGTCAGTGCAAGTTGTTTTTAGTTTGGACAGTTCTTAAATTTATTTCAGTCTAGGACTAGTCTAATCCCTGTCCGGGAAACTGTCCCCATACGTTTAAAAATTGTAATCTTCGTGGTATTTTATTTAATTACAATTTTATCTTCTGTTGATTTTAGTCAGCTTTTAGTAATGTTGTTGGACAATTTTTGATGGTCTTGGTCTCGACTGTCTTTGGTTTTGTCTTGGTCTTGACTGTCTTTGGTCTTGTCTTGGTCTCAGACTTAGTGGACCTAGGATTGTATTTCAAGCCAGTTGGGGGGGGTGCATGATCTCTAAAAGCAAATGTTGACATTTGAAATCACCCAAACAAACACGCTACCCCAATAGAACCTGGACCTTCTTTTGATAGACCGGCCCCACACATTCGCAATCCAGGCAACGATGTCGGTTAGTAGACATGCCCCTTACTGCTGATTGGCTATAAGTGTGTTTTGGTACTCGGACCCACTCCTTTTTCCAAAGTGTTTTTCAAAAATCATGCACCCCGCCTTTAAAACCACAATTGCTGGAATACTAGTAATAATTTCACTACGCTACAATAATAACACTAAATTGCTGGTGCATTGTCTGATTTATGTTTTAACATTGAGTGTGTTTACATGAATAAGAATAAGCAGAATAACCCCTTAAAAATGTTCTTATTGCAGAAACCTGTTTTCATGTGCTTACATGCAAATCAAGCAGCTATGCAGAAAACTGCGTTTACACAGGATTTGTACGGTTTCTTGCACTCTAGATGCATTATTATCCTGAAAAGTTACTTCCTAATCTTCAAACATAATCTATCGATGGAATAAGAAAACTGTCCCAAATTTGAATGTACATATGTGCGTTGACTGTTAGGGTAATGACTGCCATTTTCTCCTGGTCCTTTACTTGACATGCAGCCCCATATCATAAATGAGATAGGGAATTTCATTGTTTTCTTCAGGCAGGCATCTTGATATATTTCAATAAAGCGTCACGAGACAAAAGTGCCAGCATCATCTCCTTAGCCAATGCAGAATTGTGCTTCATCACTGAATATCACTTTCATCCAATGATCCACACTCCCATGATTGCTTCACTTTAGCACACTGTAACCTTGTTATCCTGTGTTTAGGTGGTAGTGCTGGTTTTCATTTGGCTTTTCTGTAAGTAAAGCCCATTTCATTTAGGCAGTTTCTTACAGTTCTGTCACAAACATTGCCTTTTCTAGTGTTGTCTTTCCTGTCTGTATGTTTTCCTTTATAACCTTCCCTTTGGTTTATACTTGCAACAAATTTTAGACACAGCTGACTGGGAACAACCAACTTCTTGTTCTTGGGGCCATGTTTCCTTTCAATTATTTGAGTCCAGCAGTTAAAGCAACACTAAGGAGTTTTTGCTCTTTGCTCCCCCTACAGGTTGGAAGCGGAACTGTCCATTACCAATGTCGTAAATAATTTAGCCTACTGCAGCAAAGCTGGCTCCGATTGGATTGTAGGCCTGCCGTAAAGCAAGATTTTGTAGTTTTCCCTCGAACTACAGGACCGCGACCCGACGGTTGGAAACTTCTTTAGTGCGGTTTTGGCCGATAGAGGGCTGCAAAGCGAATGTGAAATTGCCATTCACCCTGTTTCGAGGGGATGAATGACTGAAACTTTTTTAGAAACGTTATTTTAAGGTAAAAAAACTCTTTAGTGTTGCTTTAAGGTGTATAAGCACTCCCTTTTAACTGCCAACTAGCATTTTTTGGCTTGCCCCTGCATTTGATTTATTTGGTTGTTCCATTTTGTTTATTCCATACTTTTTCCTTTGCTTGATCTAAAGAGATGCCATTTATAAATAAAATGTAAGTGAATTTTTTAAGGTATTTTTGTTTAATTTTTGTTAGACAAAAATGTTTGTGTCATATCTGTGATTTGTCTATTTGCTTTCAAGTAAAGCAGCTGGGTGAACATCATCTAAGTGTGGTCAGTGTCTGGATGGTTTATTGTCTGGAAAGGACTTAACTTTCGGTCTCTGTTTGTTTAATGGTCTGGCTAGTGGCTAAACTGAACTCTGGAACAAATATCTTGTCGAAAATAACAAATGTTTTGGTTTCCTTAAGACGAGGGGAGACGGGATCACCGCTATGTTAAGGGAGGTTTGGCAGCTGATCTGTAGTTTACATTGTATACATTAATTTTACACAGTAATGTTAGCTCAGTGTAGTTTGTGATATGCTTTAGCTATGATTTGAACGAAGATAATCTACTTCTTGTTTATTTTGCTAAATAAACTACTCTAAAAGGACTCTGTTGTTATTGATTCTTCGCGGAAGTTTACCGGAAGTTATGTTTGTTCCATGAAAGGCATTTGTTAATGTTGTTACTGCTGAAACCGTCAGGTGCTAGCTGCGATGATGGGCTCAAGCATTGTGGAGGCATCACTGTATGGTGGCTCTCGGAATACAATGCACAGTGGGCAAATGTGTAAGACTATTTTAAAGTTTGTAGTACTGTCAATGGCACTTCCTGCTGCCACGTCAAATGTTATCAGATCCTATGACCAAACAAGTAGCTCAGGTTTGATCGAAATCACTTAATGCAAGCAGAAAATATGAGACAGTTCCCTTTACCTTGATTTCCTCCATCGCTATGGTAACAGCATTCGAGATGATAAAAAAATCCTTCTTCAGCGTCTTGGAATAATGTGGTGAACTTCTATGGGATTGACATCTATCAACAATCACATTCCACAAAATCCAAAAATGGTATGTGCAATCTTTGCACCAAGTTCATCCGATACATAAAGGGGGCACTGCAGAGCCCCTACCACACCCATGTTCCAAACTTTGCTCATGCCTTATGGCCTGGTAAAAACTTTACAAGATTTTCAGGCATGTTAAGTGCCCAAAACACTCTGAAACCTGGGGGAAAATAATAATCATTGGGAAAACAGTATTTATATTTATTAAAATGTATTCAAGTTCAAAACAGTTCCATAGTTTTTTTGTTTTTCTCACAGTTACATGTTTATATTTATTTTTCTGTTTTTGTATGTTTTTTGTGTACATTTTTTGTATATCCGGCTTGGCCTTAAGTCCAAGTTATTGTCGTGCGTAGGTTTTACGCCGTAGGCTTTGCCTTGCTCTGCGTAGCCTCACGTGAACCTCGGCAAACTTTTTCAGCAGTTAGCCTTATTTAAAATTAATGTCGTACAACTTTATTAATGTTGTACATTCATTATTGTGCACATGTCCAATGCCAATTTCCAATAATAATATTAAAATGGATATATGCACAAAATTGCACACATAAAAATAACCAGCAAGTAGCCATATAACCCTGTAGCCCAAGGCTGGTTGCCCACTAAAGCTAAGTAGGGTTGAGCCTGGTCAGTACTTGGATGGGAGACCTCCTGGGAAAACTAAGTTGCTGCTGGTAGAGGTCTTCATGAGACCAGCAGGGGGTGCTCACCCTGTGGTCTGTGTTGGTCCACCCCAGTATAGTTATGAGGACACTGTACTGTCAAAAAGCACAGTTCTTTGGATAAGACGTTAAACTGAGGTCCTGACTCTCTGTGGTTGTTAAAAATCCCAGGATGTCTTTCGAAAAAGAGTAGGGGTATGCTCTGTCACCAAACTTTCCCTTTGGCCTACTAATCATTCCCTCATACTAATTGGCTATATATCACTCTGTCACCTCTCCACTAATAAACTGGTGTGTAGTGTGTGGTGGGCGTTCTAGTGCAATATGTCTGCCGTCACATCTTCCAGGTGGATGCTGCACATTGGTGGTGGTTGAGAAGAATCCGCCTTTCATGTGTAAAGTGCTTTGAGTGCTGCAGAAAAAGCGCTATATAAATGTAACAAATAAATAAATTTTATGTTAAGAAAGTTATGGCAGTGTGTAACTACGGTAATCAAACCTATTTGGTTAAAAATTAACACTACAACTATTTTATGCACAGAAGTCCTTAAAATAATTCTGTTTATTTGATACGAAGCTCGTTTTATTTTTAAGTATTGGCTGTCGATCATTGACACGCATCTGTGTATGGACATAACAACATGGCTGCTCAAACACTTCCGGTGGCTTCACAAGCAGCTAGTTTAGCAGTTCTATAAGGAATCCAGTCAAATATAGAGAGCACTCTTCATGCCATGTTTATGTGCCGACTGGTAAATTGCAGATGGGCATTTAATGAAAATAAGCACTTAAAGCTAAACACATATCGGCAGCTATGGCATTACATTGTTAATCCCAGATCATTATTTGGAATTTGTGCTTGTGTCCACACAACGGGAACATCAACTTTGGTGAAAATCGTCCACAAGGTGGAGCTATAAGTTGTGCATGTGTGCTCTCAATCTTGTCCTCTTCACAATCTCAAACTGCATGGGCCCAGTTGTCTGCCACTCTTCTTGTATGTCTGTTTGCATGTACAGTGCCTTGAACAAGACAAGGGTTGGGAAAACAAGGGAAAGTGGCCATCTATAAAAACGTGGGATCTAGCAGAATCTGGGATTAAAGCAGAGGTTCTCAAACTTTTTGGAGTCCTTTTAGTAGGGTGCATCCTTTTGCACCCCCTCCAAAGAAAATTCATGACATAAAACCATAGACTGTAAAAAATGTATGTAGTGTCCGTGACGTCACACATAGGTTTGTGATAGCTTTTTTGAAGCCAAAATTAGGCGATGTCTGCCATCGCCATCTTGGCCGCACGCCACCGCGCATTACTCGCAAAAAACTAAAAATGGGTAAAGAGGCGGGACATGGGTGAAGCTGAGGTGGGTGGTTGCTAAAACCACACCGCCTAGCTCAACTCTGGTGACAGCAGTGGCCGTTCACCCGTCACTCAAGTGGCCACACCCTTAATTATGCAGAACTTTAAGGCTTGATTTGATGATAAATTACAAAAAATTCAATGCATCTTGGTTTAAGAATGTTTAGATATTTGTAATACGAAGTAAGAAAGTCATTTTTTGCAGCGTACATAGTTCCATTAGTAGTTGCAGATTTATTCAATAGATGGTCAGATGTGTTATTAAATAGTTCAACAATGTAGGTTTAAGAAATGAAAAGTCACTTTTTAAATATATCAATACTTTTATTGAGTGTCATTTTTGGAGTGTCTGGGTACCAGACAAAAACGCTACAAAACTTGAACACTTTCGTTTTATGTAACTAACTTCCGGGTCCTACCATGGAACATCTGTGCAATGTATTGAATATTGTTTTATTTAAAAAAAGTCACTTTAAAAAAAAAAGAAGAAAGAAATACTTAACTCTGTACAATCTGCACAAGGAAAATACAATTTCAAGCACAATGCAAGTCTGCACGTTCCCCTCCCATTGCAAAATAAAGTTGAAACAAATAGTGTGTCGCGTCTCTGTATGCATTCGTAAGTATCTGTAGTTCCATTTGCATTAGACGACCTATTTGAATTTTCTATCATTTCTAACAACACGAAGGGCCAGACTAAACCAGTGGTCTTTGAAGTTAATTTTGTAACAATTACAAACCATTATAACATTTCTTTTCGACTATACCACACCCTCTTCTATCATCCTACCAGCATTTGGAATTAACTTAGGATAAAGCTGGAGTTATGACATCAGTGCACTGCGGTTCACAGAACGGCCCGAAGCGGCCGTACACATCTTTCGCCCTCACGGCAAAATAATAGGTTGACCCCGACACGAACTGGGTCAAGGTGCACGCCATAGGCAACGGCAGCGCCTTCACTTCCCCGATCTTCTTCCACAGCGACTGAGCCGAGGCGATGTTGCCCGCTGCTGCCCCCTGGTGGTCCTGATGATAAGCATACAAGTGATAAGTATCCACAGCAGCGCAGTTGCGGTCCGTTTCGGCGACGCACCAGGAGAGCACGATTCCGTTTTGGCTCTGGACACGGGCCAATTTGAGCTGGGGCTGCTGCGGTGCTGAGGTTTGTGCGGCCTCTGGTGGGAGACGTGCAGGTGGTGACGGGGCTAATGGTAATGGAGGAAGAGAGGTGGTGGAAGAAGAGCTTGGACGGGATAGAGAGGGAGAGTCCTGGGAGAAAGAAAAGGTAGAAGGTAACTATAAAGGAAGCATATTGGATACAAGAGAACAACAACAATTGCATTTTTAAGTAATAAAGCAAAAAAAATTATTCTGACTCACCACAGAGGAGCGCTGTGCTGTTCGAACCCCTAAACCAGGAAGGAGGCACATACAAGACATTACTATATTGAGCAACAACAAAGCAAGACCAAAAATATTCTACTTCTGATTAGCGATGTACCGATATGAAAAATCCACAGAGGCCGATTATTCCGATTGATATCGACTGATACCGATAGTTTGTGATTATATTTTCCTCTTCTCTTTTGATTGACAGGATATATTGGCCACTGATAACCATCAGTGATTGTGTGAAAAATTGCTTGTTACTGATTATTGGTCGATATATCGGTGCATCTCTACTAGGTATTCACTAATACAACATTTCCGTGCCGATACAATATTTGATTGCTTAGAATTACATCTACCGATAGATTTTAGAATTACTTGTTACCGATTATTGGCCGATATATCAGTGCATCTCTACTAGGGATTCACTAATACAACATTTCCGTGCCGATACAATATTTGATTGCTTAGAATTACATCTACCGATAGATTTTAGAATTACTTGTTACCGATTATTGGCCGATATATCAGTGCATCTCTACAAGGCATTCACTAATACAACATTTTCATGCCGATACAATATTTGATTGTTTTGAATTACATCTACTGATAGATTTTACTAATTTCAAAACATTTTGTTATGAAAACCTATCAGTGCAAAGTTTACAAACTGCAAATCTGTGGTCATGGTCCCCCAATTTGAAAATAAGCACAAAGCATGAGTTCTGTTGCCTTTTTCCGCCCCTTTTGATTGCTAGAATATATTCTGCCCTGACCATTTGCTGTTTTACACAATCAGCCACTGTCCCACAGTGGGAAAATTAGCTTTTAACCGCAGATATCGGTTATAGGACAATATATCGGCACATCCCCAATATCAGAAAAACAACTAAAAGGGATGAAACTCACCAGCATTAGGAGTCGAGTTGACTAAAGGTGCACGTTGTGTCATAGGGGAAACTGTGGCTTTCTGCACTCCTGTTACTGCACAGCATCCACAAAGAGTATAATTATTATGTGGGATAGTGACAAAGATCAGTATAAAATTGATCCAATTCAGTTGGGTTATTTGGAAATGTATTAAAATTCAGTTTTTGCAAAGAAACTGAAACTGGGTTGATATGAACATTAGTTTGTTTTACCTTGAACATCATCGTCATCCTCAGTTAGATCGATCACAGAACCTTTGGGACGGCCAGGCTGTAAAGAGGAAACAAATTATGGTTAAACTTTTTTGCTATAACGTATTTACAGTTTTACTCATCTCATTATTTACAACAAAACATGCTTACCTGAGTTGGTGTTTTGGTTGCGGCCTGATTGTCTGTTAAAAAAGGAGAGGGGGGTGGTGTTATTAAAGAATTACAGTATTTATTTATTTATTGAACAGGATAAAGGGCATGAATACTACATTACATTTTCCTTGAAGTGCTATCTGCTTACAGTCAGAAGAGTTTAGTAAAACAAAAAAGGTTGTACAGAATTACTACAAGAAACACTCGATTTGAACATTTTTATGACTCTTATAAACCTTACATATATATAGCTACATTGAAGGGGGCATTTTATGAGACTTTAAGATGTAAAATAAGTTTTCGGTGTCCCCAGACTGTGTATGTAAAGTTTTAGCTCAAAATACCACATAGATAAGTTATTATAGCATGCTAAAATAGCTACTTTATTAGGGCTGCCTAAAGATTAGTCGCGACTAATCGTTTGCAGAATAAAAGTTCTTGTTTACATAATATGTGTGGGTACACTGTGTCTTATAAATATGTATAAATACACTCATACCTGCATATATATATATTTAAAAAATATTTGCATGTGTATACACGTTTATATTTATATTATGTAAACAAAAGCTTTTATTATGCAAACGATTAATCGCGACCAATCATTAAGCCAGCCCTACACTTGATAGGTGTGAGCAAAATTTTTTGGGTGTGCCACCTTAAATAAATATGAGATGATGAAATGCAACACTGTTTGCCATAACGGTGGTTTGTTGAAATTGAAACTCTGTTGTGATGTCAATTATTTTCTCTCTTACTCTGCACTAAATGGTAGTGCCAGGGTTGAATTAAGGTGCAGTATTATTATAATAAGTTAACCTATTTTTTCACATGCTTACAGAGAATGGTTTACCAAAACCATTTTACTGGGTTGTTCATTTTCTAGGTTGATAGAAGCAATTGGGACTCAATGATAGCACTTAAACATGGTAAAAGTCAAATTGATAATGTCATAGATAACATAAAATAGAAACAGTGTGCCATATTTACTCACTATTTATTGTGAGATGCAATATTTACTTACTTTACTTGCTCATTTTTTATATATCTAAACTAGATTGCTTCTTAAATCTCATAAGATAATAAAATAGCAGAAGCTCTCATACCAGTCTTCGAGGCCAACGCAGAGGCTAACGGTGAACCTGCCGCAGCAGTCGCTGAACCAGTCGCTGCAGGCCCTGTGGTTCCTGGAGAAGACACCGCCGTGGACACTCCCACGACAGCAGCACACTGCGTAGGCGTTCGGGCTGACGTCACAGATATCCCTGTGCTGGGTGAACTAACAGTCCCTGTGCCACCCGGATAAACCGCTCTCGCCAAAGACATTCCTGGGGTCGAGGGTGTCGACAATGTGGTGGAAGACGAAGCGACGCTACCCGCCGTTTTTTGGAGAATAAATGTGGTGGTAGTAGGTGTAGTTGTCTTCGCCTTATTCAAGCTATTAACTGTAGATAATGATGACACTGGTATTAAACCAACACCGCCAGCAGTATTGACTAATGCTCCACTTTGCCCATTTGCCATAGTTAAAGGCAGCTGAATTAAAAGTGGCTGAATGGAGACGGACTGGCCTCCTGATGTTGCTGCGTTGGTAGTCATGACCCCTGTATTAGGACCAGTCTTTAATAAAAGAGTGCCTGTCTGAGACTGGCCAGCCAAGGAGGTGGATGAGGGAGTAGAACTTGTTGTTGTGGAGATAATCTGTAAAATGGGGGCAGTGGAGGCCAGTGCGGATGAGGTTGCCGTAGTTGGTGTGGACAGCGGTTTGGGCTGAGCTGGGATCGCTGCGGACAGTAAAAACGGAGAGATTACTTAGCATCAGACCAGGAATGGTAAAGAACTAGAAAGAGAAATTAAGTAGTAAACAATGAAATGTTTGAACGCTCACCTGTAGAAGGACCTGATGGAGCGGATAGTTTGGGATCCACTGTGGTTTTAACAGTACTGTAAAATAAATATTATAAACTTATTAAAAATAGTAATATATAGTAATCACACTACTGATAATTAGTAAGAAATCTACAAAATAAGGGACACAAGGCACTAAAAACATTACTTGATCTATTTTTTATTATAAAAAGTAGTACTAGTAATTTGACAAAGTACTTGGCTTATGGTTATTACTATTACAATTATATAGTAATACATGTATATACAGCAAGTTATTACAACAGTGGTACACAGAGGTCACATGCCTTCGAATTGGGACAGCTAACTTTTACTTTGTTTTAAATGGAGAGAAAAAAACCACACACATTACACTCCCATAATTGCATACAACCAAAAAAAAGTACTGTCCTCTGGAAATAATGCTTTAGTGTGTCTTAGTCTAGAACCAGGGGTGGTAGTGATGTTTGGACTTTTGCAAGATTGCAGATGGGCCGCCATTTTGGTTTAAAATCCCAGCATTTTATGTAATGTTTACTTTGAGATTATTAGTAAAACATATTTGAAGGCATATCAGATGTGTCAAAACTCTTTGCTAATTGTCTTGCGCAACAACAAATGCGCTTTAGTTGAAATTTTTCAACTTGCGCTGATGACGCGATTAAGACGAGTATCGTGCAGCAAGCAACCATATCGATCCGATCCACAGCCACCGCTATCATTTTTAATGATTTTCAGCTAAATTTGATGGCCCCCAGAATATTTTCTTACATTTTTTTTAAATAAAGAACCAAGCATTTGCTTTCAAACAAAAAAATTTTTTTATTCTATCTTCGTGTGATAATTTTAATCACCACTTGACTTGCATGTAGGTTTCATCAGAATACAAAATTTTGGAAAAAACTGCATTTCTATAAAAAGTGTGCATTTTCAAGCAAATATATACATTCTTTCCTCCATCAGAAATACAAAAAAATGAAAATAAATACAAAATAAATCAAGTTTAAACACTGTAATCAACCTTAGAGTGGTAAGCCGTGTAACAATCCCCAGAATGTAAGGGGACGCAACAACCTTTGCAGTAAAACGAGCTCTCCCTTCGCAAACCCTTGCGCGCACAAACCCTGCATCTTCTCGTTGTTCGCTTCTTGTTGGAACCGGACACAATTGGAACAAGCGCATGGAGTGCAAAAATTTCATGCACCCTATTTCTAGGGTCAAGGTTGTATGGTGCTCTAGGAGTGATGATGTTGTCAGTTGGAGGGACAAAAAAGTTTGTCCCTCTTTCTTCCACACCACCAGTCTGTTCTGGGCTGGTCCACGATTTTACAACACTCTTGATGAAAGAGAGGAGAGTTTTACAGTTACCTTGCGGGTTTTTTGCTTTGTAAATGACAAAAGCATTGAACAAACTGATCTGAAACAGATATGTGACAAATTTCTTTGTCCACTCTTGGGACCTTCTGACAAAAGGGTAGTACCCAATCTTTTCATCCAATCCTTCAACTCCATTTACTGCATTATTAAAATCCATAATGCATGCTGGTTTTTGCTTTGCAAATGTTTCTTGGTAGCCTCTCTGCCATTCATCAACAACTTTCATATAGTTCTCTTGGAATGTTGCATCACAAACTTGTGTTTTCAAATCAAGTAGGCGCTCAGACAGTGGTACAAAGTTGTCAAAATTATCCATAAACAACCTGTAACCATGACCTGCTAGGCGATCAAGAAGAGAGACGACCGTGTCTCCCAGGGTAGAACTTTCTCCACAATAGGGCTTCAAGTTAAAACAGTACCCCGTTTCAGAATCGCGCAAGTTGTAGGATTTCATTCCAGATTTGGCAGGATTTTTCCCCCCGATTGGTAGGCGTTTACGCCACAGAAGCATACCCTCATCAATGGAAATGTTTGTGTTAGGCTGATACAATTCACGGAATTTGGACACGAGGTGATCTAAGACAGGCCTGACTTCGTACAGCATGTCCGTATCATTGGCTGCCCTTGCTGTAGTATCATTGAAGTGAAGAAATCGCCATATGATTTCAAACCTGTTGCGAGGCATGACCTTGCTAAAGTAGGGGGTGGCTAACATTTCATCTGCACACCAGTACATATCAAGTTCAGGCTTATGAATGATACCGGTAAGAAAGAACAGCCCCAGGAAGGTTTTCATTTCTGAAACTGTGACCGGCTTCCATGAATGAATTCTAGAATGTTGTGAAGTGGCATCCGTGTCCTGAATACACTGACCTGCATACAGGTTAGTCTGATCAACAATGTTTTGAATCAGTACATCAGAAATGAACAACTCAATAAAGTCTTTAGGTTCTTCTGAATTAAGAGCAGCAGCTTCACCAACAGGCCCAGGATTCTCATTGAAAGGAAAGTTGGTTGGCTGCCAGTTCATTTCTTGCCACTCATGATGCTCAGGATTCTCATTGAAAGGAAGGTTTGTTGGCTGCCAGTTCATTTCTTGCCACTCATGAGGCTCGGGATTCTCATTGAAGGGAAGGTTTGTTGGCTGCCAGTTCATTTCTTGCCAATCATAACTAATGGGTTCAGGTTCAGGATCAGGTTCAACTTCAAGTTCAGGTTCAGGATCAGGTTCAACTTCAACTTCAATTTCAATTTCAGTTGGATGGCTCACAGAAGCTATTATCTGGTCACAACTGTCTGCTTCACATGTCTGATCTCTGACTTGTTCCTGTGTTCCACCTGCAAATAATTATATGAATAATTGAAAATACTGTAACCATGACGGTGTAAAATAAAGTGTGACCTTAGATTCAATAAACAGACACATATTAACATTAAATGTGCACAAGAAAGAGACATTTTCTTATTTTGTCTTACCTTCATTCGCTCGGATCGGAGAATGAGACCTTGGCCATGAATCTCCCCATGAAGTATCCGACGTATCGCCGTCTGAATTATCAGTATCCACAGGTTCACACATCTGTGCACTTCGTCTTCGTCCAGTTCGACAAGTTTTTGGTCTATCAACAACACGACTAGATGTTTGTGTGTCTGGAAAGGCATCTCCCTTACTGACTACGTCACGATTAGATTCAAAATGGTCAAAACTTAAGTGATCGGAGTCAGAGTTCATCAACACCTCCAGTGCCTGTTCGGCCAAACACCGGTTTATTTTTATATGGTACTACGATATCATGACATTTTCTCTGACCCTTTCCGTTAATGTCGATTGTCTTTGAGTTACGGAACTACCGGGTGCAAAATACAAGTTAGATTCAGGAGGTGCGCAAGACTTAATGCAAAGACGCAAACTCGTCTTTGGTGGGGAAAGAGTTAAGGAATCTAGCTGATCCATCAAGAGAGAGGTAAACTAGACATCCGTTGGTAGTTTTCTGGTGTTGGACATGGATCTATAATGACCCCAGAAGACTGTCTTAGTGGGGATCAGACTTGATCCCATTAGACCAGGGATGGGCAACTTCGGTCCTGGAGGGCCGGTGTCCTGCAGAGTTTAGCTAGAGTTTAGCTCTGCAGGACACCGAAAGAATGTTTAATTAAACACACCTGAAGCAGCCAATTAAGGTCTTACTAGGCATACTAGAAACTTTTAGGCAGGTGTACTGAGGCAAGTTGGAGCTAAACTATGCAGGACACCAGCTCCCCAGGACCGAAGTTGCCCATCCCTGCATTAGACAAATGGTGGTCTAAAGTCCGGAGTATAGTTTGTTTTATTACGTATACGAGAACGTACACGCACGGTCAAACAAACAGCCTTGGTAAGCATAGTTAGACTTAGACATGTATGTTCCAACGCAGACCTTCCAAGCATGCGCACTGTGACACATGCAATGCATCTCCTGTGCTACATGCAACATACTCCTGTACGCACATGAGCAACCTACGCATAAAGTACGCGAGATTACACGACCCTCACGTATGCATAAACACTGAACTATACTTTTAGCTTAACAACACCTGGTAACTACTGTAGATGAAGTCTTTAACGAATGCTCTTCGATTCTTCTTTATGGAAGTTCTATCCCAAAAAAATCTCTAGGAGGTGTTATGAGTCAACGCTACAGAGAGTTTGCTTTATAAATGAGAAAAGGATGGAGAAATATTTGAACTTCAAGTAAACAAGGATCAAACAAGGATTTGGAAAGATAAGCGACCAACAACTGCAGGTAAGAAAAAATGACTTTCGTGAACCAATAATTGAATGGATTTTCCTTCTTTTTAAAGATATTCCATAGTAGAGTTTGATATGTCAAGACATCCACAGAACAACATCCCTTCTGGCACTGCAAGGGCAGATACAATATTGTGGAACTCCAGTGTGATTAAATGACTGCTCTAAATGATGCAATAAAGATGGAGACACATCCAAACATTGATGTAACCACAGTGGTGAAGATCCATGAAAAGCAAACCTTTCCAGCTGATTTTAAGAGCTGCTGTCGAATATAAACCAGATAATGGACCCATGGAAGATCTCCTCTGCCAGATTTGAGATCAACAGTTAAAAGTTTGAATCAACTCTTTCCCCGCCACTGATGAGTTATCTCGTCAATTAAGAGAAAATGCTTTCTTGCCAATGACGAGTTTTTACGGCAATTCATATTTCTGCTATTATCCACTAAGTGACGCTCTTACCCAACTTATAAAACCCTAAAGCATCCACTGATCCAAAAACAGTAAAAACTGTTAATAATTTTTGTTTAAAATGTGGTATTTTTTAAGAAACATACCCATATTTATGAGGTGAGCAAAATAGAACAAATGAAGATAGGATGAAATGCTGTTATTTTATTTGATATATTGTATGTTTATATACTTAGAGGAACATTTTCTGGAAGGAATTAAACTTTTGTGAAAATCATAAAAAAGTTGCCGCTGAGTGGCAACTTTTTAAAAACGCTGGCGGGGAAATAATTAAAGGCAAAATTAAAGGTCCACTGTGTAGATTTTTAGCAGCATCTAGCGGTGAGACTGAATTACAACCACCCCTCCATTTTTAAACGCATAGTGAAGCTACAGTAGCCGTCACAGGACAAACATGTCACATCATCTGAGATAATGTAGTGAAAAATAGAACAGTTTGTCAGTTTAGGGCTACTGCAGAAACATGGCGATGCGAACTAGTGACTTCAATGTAAGGGGAACCGTGGTGTGTGTAGATAAAAATGGCTCATTCTAAGGTAAGAAACACAATTGTTTATTTTGTAAGCTCTTAATAGTATATATCTATATTATCAGTGGTGTATATTGCATTTCTGTCAAGAGATTCTTCTAAAGGTTACACAATGCACCTTTAACAGTCACAATAAGCTCAGTAAAACTGAAACTTTGAGATTATTTTGCTCATGTTGGAGATGTTGATTTCTAAATTAGGTATGAAAGTTGTATATTTTCGCTATTCCATTGCTAGACTTTAACCTCATTGATATTGGGCTGTTTCCCAGGCAGGGCTTATCTTAGTCCCGAACTAAAATGCATGTTTGAGCTGCCTTAATTGAAAAACTTCTTGCCCTGACATATCCTAACATATATCAGTGTCATTGTTTTGTCGCAATATGCACAACAGTATTGTTTTTTCTAAGTTATGTTTGTAAAAACTACGAATATAACAAAAGCTGGATTAATCTAAACCCTGTCCGGGAAACTGCCCCATTGTGTTTATAAATGAACAATGCTTTGTGATGCTCACCGTTGCAGTGCATTCGGGGTAATGTTGGCCGCATTGGTGGCCTGAGCAACAGCAGATGCAGAAAAAACCTCTTAAATAAATAAAAAGTGAATGGAAGTCAACAAAATTCACATTTAAAATTCAAAGCATGTTTTATCTGCAACCAACATTGTATTCGCAGATGGCAGAAGTCGCGATATGCTGTGCATTTTACAGTCTAAAACTATAACTAAATCACACATTCACAACGCCCAGCGATGGTTCTTACCTCTTGAGTTCTCTTTGCGTTCTCCGAGGCCTGATTAGCAGCACCAAACTTTTTTGCTAGCCGGGATATCTTAGCCTAAAATAAATTCAAAGGGTTAACTCTCTAATACAATATGATTTTCAGCAAGGTGTTTGTATTTATTTGCAGAAAAGCGTTAACTATTCAGATATAAACTTTCAGGCTCACCTGTAGTGTGTTAATATGCTGTAGGGCATTTTGCTGTTTGCTTGCAGAGTCGATCTTCTCCACTCTCTCTTTCAGCTCTTTTATGCTACGGTCAAATACAGTCAACTGCAGCACCCGTAAACGTTCTTCTACTAACTGCTGTACCATCTGATCAAAAGACAATCAACATATATGCCAATTATACACACATAACCACATGTTGTTAATGGTGATCAACAATACACTGCAGATGCGTAATAAATAACATGAAAATCCATAAAACATACTCCTTTAAATACACAAGCCAATTAAATCGAATAATTAACGCACCTTCTCAAGTTTATGTCGGCTCCCACCGGTGGCTGTAATTTTCAGCTCCAGCTGAGCCTCCAGCTCCTCGCCATCCAACCTCGCTCGCTTTCCGTCTCTTTCTTTCTTGATTTCTTTGTCATCTTCCTCTTCTGACAGGGATCTCTTTGTACCAGCAGAAGGACTGTCGTCTGCTGTCGAATAGAGGCAGTGACAGAGTTTAGGCTTGAGGGAAGCAATTATAACAGTGCTCATCATAGCTCATAGGACCACATCGAAGTATTTTTGCAAATATGCAAACCCGTCTGTAAAATCCAAGCTTAAAAGGGACATTCCACTTTTTTTGAAAATATGCTCATTTTCCAACTCCGCCAGTGTTAAACATTTGATTCTTACCGTTTTGGAATCCATTCAGCCGATCTCCGGATCTGGCACTAGCGCTTTTAGCATAGCTTAGCACAATCCATTGAATCGGATTAGACCGTTAGCATTGCGCTAAACAATAACCAAAGAGTTTAGATTTTTTCCTATTTAAAACTTGACTCTTCTGTAGTTGCTGAATGAATCCAGCTGAATGGATTCCAAAAACAGTAAGAGTCAAATGTATAACTCTGGCGGAGCTGGAAAATGAGCATATTTTCTAAAAAAGTGGAAAGTCTCAATCGAATTATGAGATGAGCATCAAAGTTTGATTTCACTCATTGATTCCAATCTTTGACATGGCCTTAGTCGATATTAAAGATATCAAGGTTTTATTTACACAAAACTTTCTTTACATTATGTAGGATGATTTTATGTAGTAAACAGTAAATCACCAAAATATTTTAGCTGGTTTTTCACAGACTGAACCACATATGGTGATACTCACGGGGAACTTGTCCCATAAGTAAACTTAACAAATCATACTGTAAAGTAGAGATGCACCGATATATATCGGTATTGGTCTATAAATGTAATTTTTCACACTAGTTTAAAAACAGCCGAGTCATTGACGATATATCCTGTCAATCAAAAGAGAACCGGAAAATGCAATTAATTTGAGCTCTGTGTATAGATAATGTACAGAAACATCACTTGTTTGATGTTCAATATTAATGAATGAATGAATGAATAAATGTAATCTTCCGAATTTAGTTAATGCAAATTAATATATCACAAAAAAATATCAGTATCTGCAGATATCAGTCTGAATAATCCTCAATCAATGCCGGTGAAAAAAATCAGCAAACCTCCTATTTGCTTCCAATCAAAAAAATTGCGTTATCAGCCTTGCATTAAACGTTTAAGTTTTTAAAAATTCAACTGACGGAGATTTGACCTCTTCCACAATCCATCATATAGTAGGCTGTCAAGTTCTTAGGCCACCGTTGCACTAAAGTTTTAGTTCCAGTGACTTTCATTCATACAAACGTGAATAATGCAGACCAGAAATGCAATTTCATGTAAAAAAAATAATCTGCATTTCAAGGCCTTCCAAAATTCAAGCTCTGACCCTTAAATTCAAATCATGTAAAGGCCGCTAGATGACTGATACGTCACAGTGATGTGACCTTTACAGTTGGAGGGAAAACAAAGTAACAGTATCACCCAAGCATGTTGGAATCCAAGATGTACAAATAAAAAATACTTATGTGACATCAGTGTCAGGACCAGTAAAACAGAACACCACTGGTTGAGTAAACAGCATTTGAAGCAGGCTGTTGACGAATCGTTCACCCAGGTTGGTTTGCAAGTTCTCACCTGTCTTTTCAGAAGTCCCCTTCTCATCTTTATCTTCCTCTTTCTCCACATCAACATTCATCTTGTCCTCATTTTGGTCGTTCTTTTCATCTTTCTCTGCCTGGACGTCGTCCTCTTCACTCAGGCACAGAAATCCCTCTTTGACTTCCGGATCGCAGTCTATCCCAGAAGAAGGAGAGGCAGAGAGAGAAGAGTTGAAACTTTTACTGCTTGTGTCCTTTTTCTCTTCTGAACCGTCACCAAAAGAGGCTGTGGTCACAAGAGCGTCATCCACATCCATAGCACCCATCTCCTCACCACTCATTTTCTCCGTCTCGGATTTGTTGGGGTCTCCCTTTTTAATCGGTGTTGTTGAAGAACTGGAATGCTCGGATTTATCAGCCTAATCAAAACAAAGAGAGATTGCATGATTCGGTTAGTTTAGGTATCGCAACATTTCTCCACGTCCACCACAAAACGAAGCATTACTACTCTCCAAAAAACGAATTCCTAATCTAATTTTGATGTTATTAAATAAAGACAAGTCCTGTTCCAAAAACCGTCCTAAGACCTTGTGGTTTTCCACGAAGTCCACAGGACTGTAGGCTCGGCAAGGCCACTGTGCGACTGCAAAGCCCCTTCAGAATGAGGAAGCAAGTACACATATCAAATGCGCAATTTGGGAAAAGGGCTCCCTTATATTTAAATTTACACTACGATGGAGGCCATTTGTAATTTCTTGGATTTGAACCGAAACTCACTTCTTTGTCGTCCACTTTGACGACCTCACTCTTTTCGTCCTCTTTGATCTCGCCCTCTCCTTTGACGTCCTTGGCCTTCTCATCCCTCTTCTTCTCTGGACCATTCTTAGGAGAAGGTGAGGTGGTCTGTGTGTTGGGTGGAGCGGGAGATGGAGAGACAGAGACAGAAAGAGACGGAGAAGGGAAAGATTGAGGTGAATCAGGTGCAGGTGACACAGAGTCCGTCTCTTTATGATTCAAGTCTTTCTCCTTTACTTTCTCCTTGTCCTTCTCGCTGTGGATGCCGTTCACCAGCGGTGTTTGGGTAGGTGAGGAGGAAGATGGTGAGGTGGAGCTCAGGGTGTTGTGCAACGCTTCCAGCTGCTGCCGATCACTCATCTTCATCGTTTTTCGCGCACGGAAGATTTTCTTCTGAGGTTCCTCTGGTACAGCTACTTCCATTTTTACCTGAGAAAATCAGCAAGAGTGTCAAAAAGGTGATTAAACATTTCATGCACTAAACAAGCTAGTCAGCTAAACTCTGCGCAACACTCACATACGATTATTCTGCATGTGACTCCAAGTTAAAAGCTTTTTTCAAGACCAACCACTAGGTGTCACTGTGTCATCTCAAAAGCTATTTCCTGTTCTAGAAAAATCTCTTGGCCTCGATCACAGTACCTTCCTGTAACAAAACTATAACCGTAACGCTGGTCATTTGGACATCCTAAGCACTTGTCAGGTTTCTTCAAAGCAGTTCAGCCAAATCAAAGTAAACAACAGTCTAACATCTCTCTGCCCTAGTTAACCTACAGTATCAGACTAAGCTGAGACTGAGCTTCCTCTATGATTAACAAGTCACTCAGAAACCACTGTTCAAAGTAGCTAAACCTGACCTAAAACCTAAACCCTTCCTCAGTTCAATTGACATAACTAGCCGGTTGGTAGGGGCGTAAGAATCAGCAGTGCATCTGATTTCAGAATAACAAGAGGGAGAGAAGGCTTTGTTTCCTCCCCTTCAATGTGATTGGTCCCCTTCTTGGCCAATAAAAGGAGCTGACTACAGAGTCTGCTAGCGACAAGTGGAGTGCATTATATAATGTACAAAGTAACTAGCGTACTTAACACTCAGAAGTATGGGAATTTAGTGATTAAAAAAGGCATAAAACAAATATATTAGTATGTCTTACCAGGCTTCTGTGATGTCTCGTATTTTTCTGTTCATGGATTTGGTAGCAATTTGCTTGAGGATCCTAAAAAAACATAAAAAGATAAAAGTGAATTAGTTCTAATTTGCACACGAAATATGCTAAACACCACATATGGCTATTTAGTAGGTCGTTTTATATGCAATAATTTCTCAATTAATTTATTACTGTTGTCTTAAATTTTATATACGAGGTCATTAAATAGATTTCAAAGATTTTTTAACTCGTAATGTTAACACTTCCCTAGTTTTATACACGCATGACACATAACAATACACCTGCAGCTATAGTTATGACAAAGTCCACATACAGTTTCAGCTTACTGTAGTAAAACCTTGTAAAGGTAGGACATTCTCAAAGCTAAAAAAAGAAACTTTACACCTCCGGTTTCGAAACTGAATCGAAATGGGTTTTAGAAAATGCACAGCAATAAAAGTAAAGTATTTTTACTTTAATTTTTTTATGTAATCTAGGACATGTCAAGTATCTGTACATTATCAGTGTTTTTCTTTTACTTCACTACATTCTAAAGCATTTACTTGATAATATTTTATTAAATTAAATTTAATACTTCAATACATTTTAGTATTTAAATTTAGTACTTAAGTAACTTAAGTAAAAATGTGCCAAACACTGACAAAGTACAGATACTTGAGTAGTGAGTCAAAACACAACTTCACACCTTTGTTCAAAACATTAAGTCAAGACAATAACAATACTGAACTATAACTATAGCTACTGTATTTCATTTATGCTAGCTCTAAAAAGCTAGACTGAATTCATAACCAGAACATCAATAGCTTAAACTATCCTTTCAACTGTTAAAACCGTAAACGTAAAAAGTATATTTAGTTCCTCATTAGCGTTTTCTGTACTGCTTCCAGTATTATCAAGATTTGAGCAAGTTAGCATTAGAACTTGCTTACTACTAGCATCAAAACTCTTTTTTTTAGGCCTGAACCACCCATCTGTTCAGTTTAACGCTTTAACACATTAACTTTACCCTTTTCCCTAATCCTTCTCGTCTCTGCTTTCTTTGTTTTTCCACACCAATAACAACCACATTCCTGCAATAGTACACCTCACTGCTGCTGCATTAGCAATTTTCAGCTTAGCCGAGGTAAATGTCGTTCCTATATATAGCAAATTCTGCTCTCAGTCCTCATACATCACGTGCAACACCTTAAACCACTCATCCTACAAGGCCTGGTATCCATGATAAAGACCTAAATGGGTTGTATGCCCCAATTTAAATAATCACCTAGAATTTCCAAACTGTTGAGCTAGGTGCAAGACACGTGCCTAGACTGCACACATGCATACACAATGAAGCTGGAGCATTCAATGCATTATCTGCATGCATCAAGAAATGCCACAGCATAGTTTCACTCTATTCAAGTCACGACCGACAGCAAACTAAACTTAAGTAACCTAGCTGTAAGAAACTGTAAGGAACTTGCGTAAAAAAAACAAAATCTCACATTTTAATATACTGTTGGAACGAAACATATGCGTGTGTCAAAAACCTAACAGTAAAAGATTTTGCCTCTGTTTGCCTCCATGTCCTCTGTCATATAATGTATATATACACACACAGAAAGGACAATCATTCTACAAAATGGCTGCTGCTCTCGAAAAAGCTTCTCTTGTTGATTGCTGCGCACAGCCTCAGTGCGCCCAACCCCCACCCTAACTACAAGCAGAGACGTTGAGGTTGCCGCTCTCTGCACAAAGTCAAAATGGTTGCCAGAGCTGTGGTGTAACACCAGGCACACAATTGTATATTGTTTCCTCTCCCAAAGTTCTCATATGCAGTCACAGGTCATTTCAATCAGATACCATTTCAGCAATAACCATTAACCATTAACCATTTCGTTTAGGCTGATAACTACATAGAGGTAAGCGTTCCAAGCGTTCACAAGCTAAGACTCTACACTTCACAGTTAACCAAAATTTAGTTCGCAAAATAACTAAACAGCTTATTATTTCGCCATAGCCTTCTGGCACCTAGTATACGTTTTTTGCCAAATGCAGACAAAAAATTTTTTTTACGAAAAATTAACCAAGTCACCAACGTTACGAAAAAAAAAAACGACGACTATGACTCGATACTCGAATTTGTCTGTCGATTACAACACTTACGAGCTAATCTCACTGTAATCCAAGATTAAGCTAAAATCTAAAAAAAAAAGATCAGCTGATACGTATATTAAACAGACACTTCATCTTGTGAAAACGTAAAAAAAAGGTAAATTAAACAAAAAAAAGTAAAATGGCTAAAATGTAAAAACCAAACAAAAGTCCATTTACCTTAAGGTAAACAGCACAAAATATAAAAATGACACTCTTAAAAAAGAAGTACTGAAAAACAAAAACAGCTCAAAAACAATCTTGAGGTGTACTCTTCAGAAGTAGGCCTTCATTAAAAGCGAGCGAAAAAACGTGAGCGTGCCTCGTTTCCAACTGGCTCCAAGCGCACACTACACATTGAAGAGACAAACAGAGAGACAGAGAGAAAGGGAGGGGGAGGGAGGCTCACGTGGAGAGGTGGAGCACATTCTTTGTAACATGATGGCTGTTACTATACCAAACAGCGTTGCTATTGAACAATTGTAGTGTTACAACCAACTTAACAGTGTTATCTGAAATGAAAGGCACTTTTTACTCATGATCAAACTGTGGTACTCTTATTAACCTAAAAAAGGCTCACCGATAGACCGGACATAATCTTAAAATTGTACGTGTTCCAAAACCAAAACATATTTATAAATACTCTCTAGAAACAACTAAAAACTAAAAGGGAATATAGGAAAGTAATCAGTAAGGTAGTAAAAAGGAAAACTAGCGTGAGCTGACAAGCAAAACCAACCCTCCCCCACTGCTGCATTACAGGCACAGAGAAACAGGGTGGAAAATTACTGCGATACGGACTGTGCCATTTCAAACACAAGAGGGGTGTAACTCACATGCACTACCACGTCTCAACACAAGATGGAGCACAGCAAAAAAAACTTACATCTGCATTTTAAAAACAAAAATGACAACTGTGTGTGTATTTTTCAAAGTCCATATTTTTAATGAATAACTACCTATATAGCACAACAAAACCGCTTTTGGCATTACATGTAAGAGTGCACACATACCAGTTAAGGTAACGAAGTTAAAGGTCAACATGCTAAATATACAAGAATAAATTGAGAATAATGGCCATCAATGTGTGATGCCAGATATTTGTGGCACAAATTAATCCAACAATCCTCCCAAGTTTGGTTTTACAATAACTCATACTCTCATACAACGAGAAACTTCGGCCACTAAGCTACTTAATCTAATATCTCACAAATGTAAAACATCAAAACAGCACACAGCTGGTCTGGTTTATGCATGTGCAGCAAAGTTTACTGCTCATGCAGGTAATGCGTTTTTTAATGCGACTCGGGAAATTTCCCACTTCTCCCTCATCTCCCTTCCTTTCCTGTCATCTCCCACTGTGTCTAAAAATAAAAGTTGGAAGGGGGGAGTATAAAAAAACAATAACAAACAAAATTTTGCATGTGACACTAAAGCAAGGCCGTTCCGAGTTCACAGCCCAAACTTTAATGCCAATTGTAATGTAGCACATAAAGTTAATATCACTTTCGCATTCATTTTCGCACAGTCCCAAAAATATTAATTCGATTCACAATGAAACGTATCATCTGAAAGCCTGAAACAAGAAATCCACAGAAATCTAGTTTCGCAGCAAAATGAATCTGAAACATTTTTGAAGACTTGAAACTAATTGAGGTTTTGTAAGTAAATGAGACGGATATTAATTCAGTAACTACTAAAACCCAAATACAGTGACGTGATCGAGTTGTCAGATCGATTCACACTTGCGAGAATCTTTTTCAGTGAATCATTGGTTCACTGTATTTTGGATAATGCAACAAAAAGATGTGTCTTGGAATCGTTTAGTGGTCTTCTCTGGTAAAATATTCATTTAACTGAGTTCCTCAATGCCAAGCTCAAGATCCCTTTTATGCCAACACATTCTGCACCCTCCAGTATTGATCAAGTGGTGTGCAAATACACACAAAGAACTGCATCTTCCAAAAAGAAAACATCTTGTCCTCATCAATGACCAGAACAGCTTGCGAGACCTTAGGGCCACAATCAAATCAATACAAACTATCTAATCAGAATGGTTAGTATATCAGTAATAACATTTTTCGGCTATCCCCCACTAATTTTAATTAGAAAGTTGGTCTACCAACAGTGTGACAGTGGCCACCAACTGAAATTTTTAGGGGCGCAACCAGAAAATTTAGGGGCACATACCGTAAATCAACATGCTAACCAAATATTCACATTTCTACTAATTTCAAATGTATTACTAATAAATACTTTAATGATAGATGCAGAAAGTACAATGTGCCGTTTCAAATTTAGTGTCATATCACAAAAACGTCAAATTTACTGGTCGCACATGTGCGACTGGATGTAAAATTCAGTGGCACACTCTCAAATTTTGGCAGCAGTCTGGAGCCCTGTCTGATGATTGTAAAATGTAGTAAAATGTGTTAAACTGAACTGCGAATACTACACTAATATTTATGTGCAATCAAATTAGCCAAAATTCTTAATAAACAAAAGCAAACTATAGGGCTGCAAATTTCACATGGGTTTGCTAATCAGCTCCATAAACCACAAGCATAGCGCTACATCCAAGGCTGAGTTTTGAACGGAGAGGTCCACCCGCTATCTTTTCCACAGAAGAGGATTTCTAAGATGTGCACACACACCCAGTGTGAGGTCTCATACATAGCATATACAAATGTTTAATCAGCAATACTCATACTGTACCTAAACTACACTAGCTATGCATGTACAATACACACGTTTACATTACAACTTAAAGTAATAAACACTGACACACTGGTAGTTGAAGAATTGCTGACTGAACAACCATGAGAACTGCTGCATCCAAGCAAACTAAAAGTAATACCTGAGATCATTTATATTGTTAAAAAATCTGTTGGATTTTTTCACTTGGGAAGTTTCTCGCTTAAAGCAATGCTCTTAATGTTTGATCAAAGCCCTGTAGGTAGCCGCAATAGTTTTTTCAAATCAAAGCAGGTTTTTTATATAGAGGAAAGGTTGTCTTAGAATAAATTGAAACAAATATAAAACTGGAAAATGAGGCGGACATTTAGAGCTGTTGCTAAAGAAGCATCTCGGTCTGATGCTTAAATTTGAGATTAAAAGGGATTTACAGGATTTCATTCATTGCACTTTGTTTTGCACAAATTTTATTACACTATGCATTAGTCTGCTCTAGCTTTAACATAATGTGGTGTGTTGTCGAAAATTTTATATTACGGCACTGCTAATATCGCTTTTTTTACAAAAAAGCTGCTGCTAAATGAATGCCAAGTAAATGCTGCTTGTTTGTTCGTTTATTCTTAGTGCCATTCTAGTATCTATGGCTATATTTATTGCGAGAACTGGTTAATCCATGCGTCAAAAGGCCTTAACTCACTAGAGTTTAGTTTAGACTTAGTCAGTTATTTTCTTCTTGATTGTTTCTTGAGAAAATAACAATGAAATTGACTCAAGATACTTATCCGCATGATAAAGAAGGCCTTGAATGTCCCAAAAATATCAATAACTAATTTTTGACCAAAAACTAAGTTACTTCCTTTTGTCTTTGTAGGTAAACAAGTTGATCCAAAGAAGTTAATCCATACACACGTTGGGGGAGGGGAAATTTGGCATCTCCAGTTCACCTAACCAGCATGTTTCTGGCCTGTGGGAGGAGTACCCGGACCAAACCTACGCTGACACAGGGAGAACATGCAAACTCCACACAGAAAGGCCACCTGACCTAGCCGCGGCTTAAACCGGGTACCTTTTTGCAGTGAGGCAACTGTGCTACCCATTGTGACGCCCAATCCTGTGATCTGCAGTATAAAAAAGACTCTAACATCTTTAAAAATTTACTCCTCAAAACAAATTCCCTTAACCGCAAAACACAATACTGCTTTGAGACACAGCTGTGAAAACTCTACGCTGTGAAAAGACACACCCAGATTCTGTCCATTTTAAACTGAGAATGAAGAGGATTACGTAAAAACGTATCGAACAATTAAAGGTCGATGCCTTTCTCTAAATACCAAGAAAACACAAACATTATTATAAGCTGGTCAGTGACAAAAATAAATCCAATAGTATTAAGTTTTAGTTAAGTTAACACAAAACAGTTTATTTAGCTTTCCTGTTTCACTGCTACAGTATGCACAGCCAGCCACTCGCAGACATGACCGGCAGGAACTGGCTGCAACCAGCTGAGACCGGTTAAGATATGGATCACGCTTCAGATCTCGCTCATGTGACTGTGCTAAAACCACTTAAAGGTTTTTAGTAAAGCAACCTGAAGCAAACTACTGGATCAAGCTATCAGGTTAATTTTTTATTCATGAACTGATCTCAGGTTTCCCATTTAAACTGCCATTCTCTGTGTAATTACTATTATGGAAAACCCCCAAAAACTGCAAATGCATCAAACTGAACGTTATGCAGTTGATCTGAAATCCGTATCAATTTACTAAACTAGAATCGTGTGCACAACAGAATAAAAATGTGTGCACACTGCAGCTTCAACTGAGTAAGACGTTTTCAGCGAGGTCTCTTTAAGAGCCCCTCCCCCCATCCTGCCATTTTACTCTCTCAGCTCTGCACTGCAATAACACGAAATGGCCACCAGCTTTGTTGCTGGCAATCAAAACAACTGCAGTTGCACCATTTCTGTGATTTAAACGTGAAGAAACAACGGAGCAAAGTGTCTTGATTTTGTGTTGTCCTTAGTCGCCAGCTTGAACATAAACTTTGTCCAAATCTCTCTGGTTCCTTACTTTAAAAGATCAATCCACCTTAACACCACAAGTGGTCTTTATATCTGTCGATTATTGCTTGAATTTACAGATTTGGATCTTCTTCCATCATCAATTGTCAGGCGTGTGCTTCTCTTGTGGTTCCTCTGAGCTAACGATTCTGTCTTCTGGGATTTCTTCATCCTGGTATGGTCAAGTACTCTCTTCAAACAGGCGCTTCTTACCTTGACACCTCAACAAGTTTGAGTACGGAATAGCAGCAGTCCCTCTAAAGATTTTATAACTGTTCATTTAATAATTCTTATGAAATATATGACATGAAACTCTGTCATAATGCAGAAAATAACCAAATATCAAAAAAAGCCAACAAAATACCTTTAACACAATAGCTTAACCTTATTGGTCCACCTTCATGCAGACTTCAGTTTCAAGTTTAATTAAAAACACCTGAACCAGCCAATCACAACCCATGCGGTCACTTGTAAATTACTGGCAGGTGAGCTACAAGTGGGTTGGACCTGTGCTCCACCTTGTTTCTAACCAAATTAACAGGTTAACTGTGTTTTAGCACATGTCAGGTACTCATCGATATCAGGTTACGTAGCTAAAAATTTACTCTATTTTTAAATGCTAGCACTTTCCTTTTTGCTAATGCTAACTCTAAAATGTTACATTTAATTACATTTACTACAATAAACAACACTTTCAGAGTTATAAAAAACAATTTAAGAAAGGACAGAGACAAAGAGTTGTGACCTTACACTGCTATCCTCAAATGCAGGCCACCTTCTGCTTGGAGTAGAGATTTGCAAGCGTGCTTCTGTGCTATCAACAGCCTAGCACTAAAACTGAAAGATGGGGGAAGGGCAGGGCAAGGGATATACCATTTTTTTCACAGGGGAGTTTTTAACACTATTTATTTATCAATTGAATATTAAAATTAATACAATAATCTCCTTCACAATGGACATTGAGCACTACATGCATAACCACAAAGAAGAACTTTGTTTTGCCCAAACCAGATTTTATTAATTTAAGGTTTTCGCTCTTATGAAACTAACATGTTTAATTAAGTGCTTTGAAGCAGATTTTGAACCAAGATGTGTTCAAAACTAGACTAGGTTTCAACATGTTAAACTACCTAAAATTAGTTTTGGAACAGAGTCACATTGGAGTGTAGCTCCACCCTCTTGCAACACAGTAACACAGCAGAGAAGACGATGGAAAACTACTGGACAACATAGAGCATACCATTATAGAAACTAAGAGGGAAGTTGTTACAGCCGTTTCTGAACGGCATTAACTATTGTTCAGATTTTATTCCTAGTCAGAAGTCTGACATGTCTGGCAAGCACCAGTGTGGTCAGTTGCTCTAATCAGCGACCCCCACTATCAATGAACATGCGCAAATACACAATTTTGTTGATCTACAAATACAAATAATTGAGAAGCTAAACGTTTAATTTAGCATGTTTAGTCATGAGAGTAACACCAGTCTAGCCACTTTACCTTGAAGAGTAAATGGAGGGGGGTTGCTTTTACCATGTTACCAGATGTGTCTTTAGCCCTATTCGGACGGGATTAGTTTTACAGGGGGACCTCTGAGAAACTCATGCTTTTCAGAGGTCCTCTGTGTTTTTAATCCAGTCCGAATCGGCCATGTCTGTGTTTTTCTCTGACGACCTCCGTAAGAATTCCGGAGCAATTTACCTACTGTGTTTCCGCCGAACTCAGAGGTCCTCTGAGAAATAATACACAATAGTAAGACAAAACAAGTGAAACACAAAAAGAAAACAAATGGCGCAATAACGAAGTAATTTTAAATTATATTGTAATCATTCACTGCTTTACAGATTTCTCTCTAAACCGATTCCTGTGTCAACCTTCAACACCACGGCTGGAATGTGCTCGCTAATAGAGAACAGACTAAATCTGATTGGTTAACGCAGTAATTTTAATCACCTGAATGTCCGTACCAAGGATTAGTTCAGAGTATAATAGCATATACAGGAACAAAATCCATCCATACAGCCATTTTAATAACAAAACTGCACAAATGCCAACAGCAAAATTAAATCTCAGTCAATCTCTGCACAATTAAGGGTGCACAATGCCAATTCATTGAAACCGTTTTTCTTTTCATAAACAACCGGAACCACGTATCCAATGACTTGATGTCTTTCAGTTGTGTGTGTGTGTGTGTGTCTCTCTCTCTCTCTCTCTGCTTGTTTTACCCTGAATAAACAAGGCGGCACCACCGCTAATCCGAGTCAGTTGTGCACTGATGCTAAATTTGCAGCATTATCGCAAATTAAATAGTATTTTAGCTGAGATCAATGTAGTCCAATTCACAAAGGATTTTAATGTAGACAAATCGTTACAAAATCAAAAGCTAAAGCTAATCAAATGAAAGTACCTGTCATTACAATCATGTCTCTCAAAATTAACAAAGATCTGCTGTACTATTTTTGTTGTGTTTACTTGACACAACAGTACGACTGCAATCTGTGTTTAGTTACAGATAAACACAGGGAACTGATGAATAAATGGTAGCCTATCGGAAGTATTTTGGGAAACACTGAAAAGCCAATATAATCTCCAAACAACACCCCTCAAATGTTATGTGGAAGAGAAACAGTAGAACTGAATTAAACTGCACATCGCTGCACAGCAGGTGTAGTTTAGTTTGTGTTTGAAGATCTCATTAAAGTGTGTAAATGTTTTTAAATTCTGATAAAGGCCCTAAGCAACCAAATTTAAATAAAAGATACACTCATATAAAAGAAGTGGTGTGCCTTAATTTTCAAGAATGGTCAGAAAGTAATAAAATAAAACATAGCTACGATCCAAAAACATGATTGTATGCACAGCCGACTAATCACAGACACGACCTACAGAAACTGGCTGCAACCAGTTGTGACTGGTTTAGCTGTGAGTTACATAGCACAGCCCTTGTCGTTCTGATCTTGTTTCGTGTAAAGGATCCAGTATCCAAAACCTAGCAAGCGGAGCGAACTATCGACTATAGTTCATGATAAAATGAGTCAATCTATATTTTCCCTTCCAACTAGCTGAGCAATAAAAAAATGATTTTTTAAATCCTACATATCTGCTTAGCAACAAGAAAAGGAACATTTCAAACACTAAAGCGAAAATACTGAAACACGACACAACAGCAGTGCAACTGTGCAAACTGCAGCTTTAACGAATAGTCAGTCTTACAATCAGGTTCCTTTAAGAGCACCTCCCCCACTCTGCCATTTCATACTCACAGCTCTGCATTGCAATAACACAAAATGGCCACCAGCCCTTACCCTTTTGACAAACTAAAACAACTGCAGGAGTGTCACTAGGGTGAACTGAATAGGGAAAGACGTTTTCATAGCTTGTCTAATTTGTTTCCTGCTTGCATCTAATGCGATCCAGCATTCCTTTATGTCCACTTTTCCAAAATTGGCCCATTTTTAGTTTTATGCTGTTCTTTCATCAAGGTTGTGCCACTTAAAGACATGCCTTGTGTCCTATGGTTAAAAATTCTATTTGGCGCACCAGATGTTTGCTGCTCCTTTAGCTCCTCTGAGCTGTCTGAACATCATCATCATCATCATCTTGATTTCTGGCTTTTCTTCATCCTGGAACTGCTCTGGAGTATTTACTGAGTGCCTTCAAGAGTACTCTCGCTTTAACCTATGCAGGCAAACATCGCCTTGGACTAAATAACACTGGTTTCATATAAGTCTATTTCTGTAAGCTTCACTGCTACTTTATAATTCCTGTCTGTATGAAATGCATTGCAAATTAAATTTAAAAACGTAATATAACTTAAGCACCTTTGTTATATTATTATCATAATTATTTTTATTAATTACGCCAGCCTGTAATGTTCCTGGTCTGTAGACTAAAACCTTCAACACAAGGGTCCCTACCAAATACTTAGTTTAGTTTGACTTCTAAACAAGCAATCAAGACAGCTAATCAAGATCCTCAAAATCACTTGTAAATTACCAGCAGGTGTGTGAGAGGAGGGCTGGACCTAAACTCTGGACAAACCTCCTGGAACAGGACTGAGTACCTTTGCTATTGTATTTTTCGAACATCACAATGACTGGAAAAATCACGGTTTGTACGAGTATATTAACAAATAAAGTATTTAATACAACGCGTTAAATGCTTAAATGAGCAACCTTAAAAAAAATGCTAATACTTCATGCCAATGCAAAAAAAAGAAACCGTAAACACTCTCACCATGCGATATTACATTTAGTGTATTGTAGTCACATAATGTTTACACCTTTACATAAAGAACCTAACGAAAGATAGAAAGCAGTTAAAAAAACAGAAAGACAAAGCTGTGACCTTACACTGCTATCCTCAAATGAAGGCCACCTTCTGCTTGGAGGAGAAACTTGCAAGCCTGACTAGCTGTTCTAACGACAGGCTAGCACTGAGTCAGTGGGGGAAGGGCAAGGCTGGGAATGTACCACCAATTTTGCAGGGGTGGTACAATTGATGATTCGTTTACTTCGATGTTAAAAAATGTCCAGTAGATTGACGAGAGATATCTTTTCATTTGAATTAAGTTTTTTTTATATTAGTTTAAAGTTCAAATGCTCAAAAACAGAATTAAAATTGAGAGCTCTTTAAAATTAAATAAAGATCCAGATTTATCAAACTAGGTAGCAAATTTGTTTAGAGCACAGACATAGTGCAGTGTAGCTTCACCGTCTTGCTACCAACTAACACAGCAGAGCAGATGATGGAAAATTACTGAAGTGGGTGGACCATACCATTATGAAAATCAAAAAGGGGACACTAACCTTCATGTTACAACTACTCAGTCACCCAGCTTACATTACTACTAGTTAGTTCGGAGTTTACATTTTCTTATGAACCTCCAATAAAGCGGATTTCTACTTTATCCCGTTTTAATCCTGTTGTGAGGGAGCACATGCACTTCTTTCAAGGGAGCACACATAAGGAGTAAATAAAAGGGGAATGCAAATTTAACTTTAAACCTTGTGTTTAAAACGTGTTGACCGTTCCCACTATTGTATCTTTCAAAATTGCAGGAAATGCAAGATAAAGTGGTTTGGTCCTCAATGACCGAATCAGTCTGTAAGACGCTGCCAGAGTAAAACAAACCACTCTACATAACTCTAGAGAATCACTGCGCATTTAATTTTGCAGTGCCAAAATCGGACACAAAAATCAAAATGAGAAAAAGCAAAGGAGTCCTTACATTTTTGTGGGGGTAAAACCCTTGAAGTGAGAAAACGCACTCCTCCCCCACATGGTTGTATAATATGCAGGTCAAAATAAGTAGGAACCGTATAATTATTAAAAATAGTGTGAAGATGTGCAATTTCATTCGATATAAGGGGGAGAATGAAAAAATGGGCCAAGTTAACATGAATTCGAAATGAATTCTAATTATACTCTGTATCTGTTTAAAGACACATTACAACTCTGCACAGAAAGCTGTGCCATCCATAAGATCAACTGTTCATCAACCAATTCCTGCACAGCGTTCGAAGTTAAGTCCATCCACTAGATTGAAAACTAGTGAGACTGTTGGTCACGGCATTAATATTTTAATCATCTAAAGACCACCGCTATAGCGACTTCTGGGTAGCATGAATCAGTTCTAATTTTAAAGTCCATAAGGCCATTTCATAGTACTACGGACTAGTCAGTTCCAACCACCACAGGCTAAGCAGAGCATCCACATTAGAAGTTGAACACTGAATTTTTTAAGGTTCTGTAACAGCGGACGGTTTTACAGCGATCTTTCCCACACAGGCATTTACGCACACACCCATAGTGCTGCATCAACCGGGTTCCTACAAGCCCAAATGTCAGACTGAATGAATAGAACCACACACAAAATTGTGCCAGAAGATCAGACTACTCAAAGATGGAAAGAATTAATTAAATTTCCAAGTTTTCCCAAATGCTAAATTAAATCTGTAAAAATGTTACATATAAAATATTAACCGCACAATATCCACTGGCTCAATGTTTTTCGGTTGGTTGTCTCAAAACACCCACATGATTATTTTTTCACTGCACTGTTAATCACAATGTCTATTTCTAATGTTTATTTATGCACAAATTAAAAACATGGCAAGTACCCATGATTGATTAGAGAATTAAGAAACTGTAGGCATAGCTGTGTATTGCGCATACCTTGGTGTATACATACACACACTCATCATTTTACATATTTAGAATGATTAAAAAAAGATTCATACATTTATGACTGAAACATTGCTGACTTAATAAATATTTTAAAAATCTAATAAATACTGCATTGCACACAGCAGCTTTTATAGGTCAGTTATATGGAAAACAATAACTTATTTTTCATGCTAAACACTGGACAATATAATATATACATGGATATGCTTTCGGATGCTGCTTTGATAAGCAACAATGAATGGTTTGGTACAATAAAGGTGTAATTTTTTGAAAGATTACAGCCATTGCTAAAATAGTATATCAGAAGAAAAAGCAAGACCGGGACTATACCACGTTATCCCATTTTTCCCTCTGAATTGTTTTTACTAGATTTGTTTTAGCTTTATACTATATTTTATACTGCTCTAGCTTTATACTCTTTTGCCTGTAAATTCAGTGTAAGGGCACAGCTTTTTGTGATTATTTGATCCTGTACTATTCCGATTTGTAAACTGCTTCCAAAAAAGCATTTAATAAAGATTTAGATGTAAATACAGATCAGATTCTTACATTTTATATTACATTGACGTAGGGCTGGACGGTATATTGAGTTTTGGAATATACCGGTATTTTTCCCCAGCGGGATGAGACAATACAGTCTTTAGGTATGATTTTCCTACTTTGCACCAGAAGCTTTGCCAAAAATGTACACTGAGGCCAGTGTGAGGTCAGTTTCCAACCACTTTGCATGTTGTGCACCTGTATATTTTTAAACGGAAAAGAAAACCCTGTCTTTAAGTTTTATTTTCATTATACGTAGTTTCAATAAAGGTAATTGTGACATCTCACATGAGGCTTTGACTTGCATGTAAACATTTATTCCACTTTGTAGAATATACCAGGATATATATCGTATCATCATTTATCCCAAAATTGCCGAGATGTTAATTTAGGCCAATAACGCCCTGCCCTATATTGACGGATAAGACACAGCTGTCAAACTCTCTTCTGCTAACATAAACTAAAGGTCCACCCACATCCTATAAAAACTTTACTGAGAACCAAATTGAGAAACATAGATAGCCGGCCCTGGAATATACCGTTCAACATATTTCAGTGGAGCACCGTCATCTAAACCACACCAAAAATAAACACTAAGCAGTATAACACACAGAGGACTGTAGTTTAAATATTTAACACAATCAGGGAATGAATTTCAAACAACCTTCCATATGACATTCGCATGTTGTACTGTCCTCCAAAATTTGTCCTCCAATGCTACATCATAAAAAACAAGCTACTCACAGACATGACCAGAACAAACTGGCTGAAACTAGCTCATACCAGTTTTAGCTGCAGGTCAGAGTTCTCTCTCATGTATTGGTCTGAAAACTAACCAGCGCATTAGACTACCAGATTAATTTAAAAATTAACGGATTTGTGTTTTACTGTTTTTCGAACATTCTTGGCTTATTATTTGCCTTGATTAAAAAGATGTATTTTATAACAGCTCTACAGTTTTAGAACACATTCAAATCACTAGAATAAACAAAAACATTCCTGAAACCCTGGAATGACTAGTATCAAGCACTACACATCAGACGCAAACGGTGCACACTGCTGCTTCAACAGAGTCAGATTTACCACGAGGTCTCTTTAAGAGCCCCTCCCCCCACTCAGCCATTTCATACTTGCGGCACTTCAGTGCAGTTACACAAAATGGCCACCAGCAAGATAGATGGCAAGCTAAACAACATGTTCTCATAAATATTGCACAACTTAAATTGTTGGCAGTTTAAGTCTCTGTTTCCCACAAACTAATCTGCTATGATATGGCACAGAGGTGTCCGTTTTTTTATTCTTCTATGCCCTCTGGATAACGTAAAAAATGCAGCTGATACGTCAGGTTCCTCCTGCGTTACGGTTCCTGTTTCAGTCTACTGGCTGCGCTACATCCTGAATCTGATAATGCTCATGTGTTTTCATAAAATGGTGCTTCACTAACCAACTAGAAACATCTCTGTGGGAATGTCATGCTTGCAATCTTAAATTTTACTCTCATCAATTAAAAAAGGTAACCACTTTCAACAACTAGGCTACTTCCAATTCTCTCACATATTTCAATGACCCAAGTTTACCATTTAAAACTAATTAAGATGCAACTCATGCATGGTTACATAAACATTACAGCAAGACTTTAGCTGCTGTTATCCATGCCAATTGTGATATCTGTGCGTTCTTATAGAGACCGAAGTTGGACAACGGCTTGTGCGATCTTCTTCCAGTTATGGTCAGAGTCAAGGCCACAGGAACCCATCCTGCTGTATGCCACAACAACATTGTTGCAAGTTGCCGGGAATCGGCAGGGCCACTAAGCCAGCAGGGAGTTAAGTTGCTGGGGCTGTTGATACCCATCAGCTAAGAGACGCAGGCATGTATCCACACTCCCTCTGGATCTCAAACCACTGTGTATCTTAAGCTTAGTACTTAAATTCAGTGGGAAAAAAACAAGGGCTTAAGGTCCCAAATGTTTTTCATAAAAGGCTTGGTTTTATGCGTCACTACGTTCTGAAATGTGTTGGACTGCAATACATAACGCAACGCGTTTGCAACTACAGTCGCAATGGAGCAGCAATTCCAGGAAAATCATGCGGAGCACGTTACACATTTGCTGAGCTTAAACAACATGATTAGCTTATTGGCCAAAAAAAAGAAACTTATAGGTAATACGCAAGACGGCAGTTAAGTGCGTTCCAAAGCTGCGCGCAATGCGCTGGCTGAACATTCATGAATGCATTTGCGGCCTTGAGAACAGCATGCTACTGGCCCAACGGTCCTTTCGTCAACCCACGCTGACAGTCCTCACATTTGACATCTTGTGCCTGACCAGTGACAGAAAAGCACCATCATCTCTAGACATTTACTAAACCATTTTTTAGATAAATATAAGTCATAATTTTGAGCTGTTGATGGAAACTTCACATATCCACATATTCTTAACAGAAAATGACAAAGAATTGTTTGCTCAATCCAAACAAAGATTAATTTTGTGAAAGGTTTATTTAAAAGTTTAATCAAACACGAGGCATTTGCTCAAGGCCCTCTGAATCACTTGTAAATCATCAGCAGGTGTGCTAAAGGAAGGTTGGACCCAAACTCTGCTGAGGGGAAAATCTCCAAGCACAAGACTGAGCACTCCCAAACCACTTTATATCTGCCAAAAGACAACTGGTTAAAATTCTGCACAAGGTTCCAAGCACACTAGACGCCAGTCAGTATCACATTACAAAGCGAAATATGTATTCTTTTTTAATAAAAAAAAAATGTTAGCACATGCCCGCTAATGCTAACGAATCGCAAAACACGCTACAAAATATTTCATTTAGTTACATTTGATGCAATTTAACAAACACTCACACACAAAGAATTCTGATGAAAACAGTAGCAAACTATGAAAAACAACAGAGAGAATAAAAGCAGGAACCTTACAGTGCTTTCCTCAAATGCAGGCCACCTTCTGTTTGGAGGAGAAATTTTCAAGCCCGCTCTAGCCTTTATACAATCAAGAGCAGAGCACTAAAACTGAGCCAGATGGGGGAGGGGCATGGCTAAGATCGTACCATGAATTTTGCAGGGGTGTTCTTGTTTGCTTAACAAACTAAATATAACTGACAATGAAAAATTGGCAATGCTGTGAATTTAACTCTAAGAGATAGCGAAACATTTTAATTGCTTTTCCATATATGTGAAAATAATATTTTATTATTATAATTTTTACAATAATTCATATATTAATATTTTTTAAAATGGATATGCTCTGAAACCAATCTGAACTGCATAGTTGACCTTAAAATACCAAACTATCTAAAATACATTCTGGAGCACAGTCACACTGCAGTGCTGCTCCACAATCCTACACAGCCGCATGTAACGCAGCTGTGCGGGCAATGGAAAATTACTGGAGAGTACGGGGCATACCATTATAGTAACGCATGGGAGGAGACACTAATTGTATCGCGCCAGAAGAAGTAATAAAAATAGTCACTCTGCAATTTTTCTTCATTGAATAGCATAGTTGGCCTTAAAATAACAAATACAATCTGGAGCACCTTCAGACTGCCGTGTGCTCCACAATCTTGCAATCAAGTAACACAGCCGAGCAGACAATGGGAAACTACTAGTAGGAATGCAAAAGGTGAAGACACTTAATTGTATCGCTAGAGGTTGCCAGGCAAATCAAAAATAGCCATTCTGCAGTTTTTCTTGATTGGGCGTGGAACAATTCACTTCTCTTACCTTTCTAATCCTTTATCTTGTAATGTAGCTGGAGCAAAACAGTCATTAGAAAGTAATCGTTTAACTAAAATCCAGTTGGTGTCACAACCATATATTTTAATACAATCTCAATTCTCTACTAGTTGGGGTAGCTTATAGGATTTATTTGGAATAACCAAATGAATATGGTCTGCTGTATCCCCTAATTTCTGTAGATTTATTTAAATTAGTATGTAATTGACAAAGCTCAGCGCACCGTAGCTCATCACTTTGCACAAATCGAGTGTAGTTGCTTCTAATCAAACAAAACAAGTCTCCTCTATGTAGTTGCAATCCGGATTATCCGTGTGTAATTTGTTCGTAAAAAAGAAAGGACATAGCAAAAGGAGACTTCATACTAAACAACATGCTTGCTAAATTGCACTGATTTACACAGAATTGAAAATGAAGAAGAGCCATAAAGAAACAGCAGCTTTTTGGTTGCCGCTATATGCGTGACTCTTCTCTTTTGCTCCATTAATCTCACAATTTTATTGGTTGTTTGTCACTGTTGCATTTCTCAGTGCACACACCAGGTCACTGTATTCCCATAGCTTAACTGGTAAAGCATTACGTCAGGGGCGCAAAAAGGTTTAATTCCCAGGGAACACACGTATTGACATAAAATGTAAAGCTTGAAGTCACTTTGGATAAAAGCATAAATGTAAATGGTGCACACTAGGAAATCGCTGACATCTACGTGATGTGAGATGGCTACAATCTATTTGTCGTAGACTAGTCAACTCAAATAAATTAGTTTTTACTTTTTAAAAACAAACTGGTAACAATCAGTGTGAAAACATAATGTAGATTACAGGACACAACATTACGGCAACCTTCTGCCATCAAGAAAACTGCATGTAATTAAATTGCATTTTGAAAATTCGAGTCCTTTCGGTCATTTCATGAATTCCATGAATTGGATATTCTTTAATCTTTAACAATGTCGCCTGGTGATTTGTCCTTGAATCCACTGTCACATTTAATAAACCGTTTCTTCTTTAAATATACCAACTACATAATCCCTCATACTGTGTATCAAAACAAATGTCACTAGCAACCGATGATACCACAATTCTCCTTGATATTAGACTCTATTTGGACACAGTTTGAGTTACAACAACTTCCAGGTAAACTGGGAACAACACACAAGGATAAAACTGTTTGGTTTAAGCTGATGCGTGTTACAATTTGAAAAGGAGGGAGGGGTGATGTGACAAAATTAATTATTTGTCAAATGTTTTAACGTTGTAATGAAAACGAAAACACGACTATCAGAGTATCATTTAACAGGGTGGTTCTTTTCCTCACTATAACCAACCTGAAGCTAATCCAGGTCGACAACAAAATGAACACACACAAAAAAACTCCATCCTGGTGAACCCAAAACCTAGTCATGAGTACTACTCATTTCATAATGTATATTATAAATGTTATTAATTAAAGATCTGCTTGTATCTGCTTTTAACTTAGTCCTTTTCATTCTTGTGAAAGACCAGCAGATGATCGATACATGTAATCATTGTGCGAAGTGACTGGTCTGAAAGATTCAAAATTTCGAAAAGCCTTGTTTCTCCTACCACTAATGTTTAATAGATGAATAGTAGCCAGCAGCTGTCAGAAAGAATAAATAAATAAAGTAAAATAAAAATGCCAAGTTTCGCTGTGATCATACATAGGAAACTTTCCACACCACATTTCATGATTATTGCAAGCAACGAAAAGCTTTATGTTAAACCAACTGTCCCTGATATTCATTTAATACTACTAATACAACCATGCTAGCCTTGCAGAAAAATAGGAGTCATACTAGTTCTGAGTATCACATGAGCCAATCCCGAGCAGCCACATGAGAAGGGATGTGGGGGAAGGGTGGCAGCAAGGAGACTGTACCATGTTCATTACAGGGGTTTTTAGGTGTTGTCTAACCACAGTCGCAAAACAATCACAGTGACAATTTCAACATAAGCGTGAACGGTTATTCTATGTAACATCACATCTACAATGTATTTTTCACCTAGTAGCATGAAAAAAAAACAGAATATCTTTCATAAATCCTCCAATGATAATTTCAGTGTAAATATTTGTCTCCATAAAAGTAATAAAGGGGACAGCAATAGTTTTTCAGATGCTAATGTCAAAGTAAATATGTTAAATTAGCTAGCATCTGCTGTTAGTGCTCAGAAGAAAAACCCTCCACCCATAGAACATGTCATTGGGTCACAAAAAGAAAATCAACACCACCCATCTTAAGATAAAATCCTTTTTTCAATAATAATCTGTTATAAAAGTCATCTGACAGATAGAAAGCTAGAATGAAACGTATTATTGGCCCAGCTCACACAAAGTCCAGAAGTTACTGCCAGACTATGTGGTATGACATAAGTCAATGGGTATGACAGACTATGTAGCATGATCAACGTACAAAGACGGTTCTGGTTTAGATATCGTTGACATTGGCTTTCAAATGTCATGTGACTAATTGTAACTTGTTCTGAACTCTGGCACTGGCTTGTCACTTTTTTTGCATGGTCAGCACAGGCAACTCCGTTTGTGATAAAATGTTTATTTGGATGTGAAGCTACTTTTGTTAAGCTACTATTCTTTCATAAGCTAAATTCATGCCATAAAACTACACTAAAACAAATGATCTTCGGCACAGAATTAATAATCGTAAAAACATAAGAAATCGATATAAACCACTTAATACAAAAATAATATTGTTTGAAATGTGTACAGATAACAATAAAAATACACTATTTATGCAGCACTAATAGCTAACAACGTAAAATCTGTTGCTGTTCACAGTTCACTACTCAATCAGGAAGCAAGGCTGTTCCTCAACCGGTTTCAGCCAGTTCTGCTCCTTTTTTTTTCACTCAGGCTAGAAGAGGCTCTTATTTCCATTACTTGTTTCATTTCTATGTATATTTATTTAATTAAAAAAATGTAAAACATTTTACAGACATATTGTTCTTGGCAATTACAGTGCGATTGTGAGTACTTACACTATTATGAACAAATAAAATAATAAATGCAAAAAAAACCTGGAAGGTACAACACATTTCGATGCATTTCAATTTTTGGATGAAACAAACAGCACAACCTAGATCCGCTACACACCAGCACACTTTAACAGTGCTTCGTATGTAAAGGACACTCCAACACTCATGGGACTGCACATTATACGCAACGTACTTGTCAGCACCCTGCCTGGATCTGTTGCACTTTATAGTACATTCAGACTAGATGTTTGAATAAACCATTTCTATACTAATGTCGCAACATAAACGTGAAAACATTCACAGGAAATGCCTAGCACACCAGCACAGCTAGCCTGTGATTCACAGACAAGCACAGTCAGCCCCTCCCCTTTGTGAGCATAGTGAACGTCAATGACCGAGTGGAAAATTACAGACAGACTGGGTTATACCATTTCAAAAGGTCTTTAGGGGTGGAGCATGGAAGTTTTCTTTATGTATTGTAAGATGAGGACCATGAACAGTCAATCATCATAGACAAGAAGAAAATATTCAGATATTGCTTAATTAATGAAAAAGTGAAGCGAATAATGAAGGTGTTGAACAAGTAGCAAGACTTTTAGATACTTTTTTTTTTTCGAAACAAGGGTGGTAATGGCAGTGTCTTGAATTTAGTTAAATGCACAATAAATCACACTTAGATCATCTCTCAGTTCTTCTAAGTCAGAGCTACAAGAGTCCTTTTAAAACAGACCACTCAGCTGAATGATGGACACGGCAACTTGTGGATAGTTAGCAAAAGTATTGCTTCTCAAATGGACGCATCTTCGAAAAAAGGCACAGTGCCTCCATTGGCCTGATGCTTCAGTCTGACAAGATCAGACTATTGAGTTCATTAGATACTGTATATGAGTCATACTACTCATTGTCAAACATCTGCTGTCCAGCTTAAAGTTCACCTGTCCCAAAAGGACATAATTGTGCAGTCAGCTTCCAAACCCACAAAACTTAATAACAGATGAACAGGTCTACAGATAAATAGTCAACCTCAAAGGAAATTTGGGACAAAAGTGTGCCATGTTCACCTTAAACAACACACAAAGATGCCACAATTGCCCACAGCATTCACAACTTCATGGAACTCTCTTCATGGAATGGTGACGTAAAAATGTCGTGTCACAAAGATAAAACATACAGTCCAGGGCTCAACGCAAATAATTTTTATAGTGGCCCGGTCAGGCCAGTGGTTCAGGTTTTCACTTGCTCGGCCAAAATTTTCACTGGCCCCAATAAAAAAAAATTATAATTCAAAAGTCAAATATAGTTGTATACATATACAACAGACAGGGTGAAGCACTGGCCGATCGGGCAAGTGACAATACTTTTTACTGGCCCGAACATCTCTCGCGCTTGCCCCGGGCCACCGGGTAGTCCTTTATGTTGAGCCCTGGAGTTTGTCCCCTCAATTTAAATTTTATCACAAATTACCCCCAGAACAGCTGAAAATACAATATCAAATGAGATGGTAAGTTTCTATGACAGTTAAAAGAAACTGCCAGTGTTTTCTTCACAGATTACCAAACAAGTTTCTTACGTAGCAAACAGGACACACAATTTGTATTAGATCGAAGAATTAACTTTTAGGTCCAATACTTTAATTTTTGTAACACAATCACCCAAATTTTAAGAATATTATGAAAACCTTAAAATAAGTTAAAATAACTAAATTGCTAGAAAAACTATATGTTGTAAAGTGAATACTCTCAAACTACCCAATTCCCAAATAATTATTTTGAAGTATTGCTACGTTGTGGCAAGCCATTGGTTTGGTTTGTAGTAATAACATTTTAGTTAAATAGGATTTATAACTGAATAGGGTTGAGCCTTGTCACTGATTTCCCCAAACAATTCTATTCTAATAGAATTGAGTCAAGTTGCAGATCAAAGTCACAGATCAAAGTAATAGTAAGAAATGAATCTGTAACATGGTAAACAATCATTGCAGATTTGTTATTCTTTCCTAATATACATATGGATTGAAATAGAGCATCCATAAAAGTGATGTTTGTGACACATGGCTTGTTAATAAGGAAGGGACATATTTTGTTTAACTCATTCAACATGGACAGAAGTTTCCATCCGAATGTATATTATTTAGTTTACATAAACTTAACCTCTAAATACATGACATCAATGAGAATGACTTGTTTGTGAGTGTGTGTAGTAAAGCCCACTTTTTCTTAGTCTTTTTACTGCTTTCCACATTTTTTATAATGCAGATCTCGGCTTACACTCCTACTAGATTTTCTTCGCAGAGACACAGATGCACAGACAACCTCTGCATTTTACTGACGTTTACCTTAAATGTGTTATCTATCTGCATCATTTTTGTTTAAAAATGAACAAAACAACTTACTGCACAAGTACATAACAATTATTGTGCAAAACACTTACCTTACCCTAAATTGCAAAAGTAAGATTATAATAACAATTTATAATTTCAGATATTGGGTATGTTGTGATGGGTAAGTCAGTCACGTATAGATATCTAATGTAACCTGCAATATTTTCAATATATTTTTGATTGAAATAGAAAGGCAAAAATTACAGCTTGCAGCTTTATGTAAATTAAAATAACCTCCTCTGGACTAGGTTAGGTTCAAGGAGTAATGTCATGGTTACTATCATACCCAGAAAGCTAATCTGGTTTTGGGAAAGTTAAGGTTAAAAATATCTTGTTAACTTATCTGATTTAATGTTAATTCTGCATTCATATAAATATTGCCTCAACTAATAGGATATATTTGAGGTGTAACTGACAGGGATGGATCTGTTTGACTGACCAATGGTAGACTGACTGAATGAATGATTAGAAAACTTGTTTAAAAACAATCACTGTTTTTGCATTTCCACATGTTGACACTAGGGTTAAAGAGATTACAAATTCAACCTTAAACTATAACGTTTCTAAATCTCACATAAGTGCACATGTTATAACTGCATAACGCATGCATGTATACACTGCCAATATAAAAGCAGTCTTCTTGTCTTTTTAAAAACAAACAAACCAACATATCTTTCAGAAAATGTTTTAAATCAACACAATTAATGTCAAAATACGTTTAAAATAAAATTATGTTAAGTCTTTAAAGTATAAGGAAAGTGATACATTTATTTCGTTTTAAATAGAAGAGCCTGTAAACTCACCTCGTCTTTTAGTCAGTCTGAGGAAACAACCGGTATCTTCAAAATTCGTTACCACAATGAGCTGTTTGTTTTTGTAAAACTTTACACTCGGCGCATCAGAGACCGCGGTTTCTGCCGGTAACGACTTTATCGTCAGCACGCAACGGAATTAGGTACAGTCATTCAAACGGCGACACAAGGTGACTGACTGTAGGCTACAGTGCTAAACGGCTGACAGCACTGCACGGTGTACTTGGCTTGGTGATTCGCGCTCTCTTCGCTTCTCCAGTTGTACAACAACGAGGGGAGGGGACACGTGTTTCGCGGGACATATCGGTATTTAAGCTCCTCCTACCAGATCTTGAACGGTTACAGAAACGCTTCGACTCGGGTGTTATCCAGTGTACCACTGTATATCTATTCACACAAATTACTTGAATGTGAAGGTCAGCAAATGTATGTTTGCACATTATGTTATTTTTCGGTTGGTCACTATAATTGTTTGGGGTGATACAGGTATACAGCCCGTTCATAAATATACAATATGGTTTTATATACGATGTGTTTTGGCAGACTGATTGATCATTGTATCGACACGGTTTTACTGCAAATATCGTGATTAACCTGTGCTTTCTGTGGTAAATGTGCTGTAAATTATTATAATACAAATAAAGCCAATAGTTAAACCAAGGATAAATCTCTCAAGGGATGTGTCAGATTGAGAGAGATGTTTTTAAATGTCCTGGTTTGGCAATTACATTCAGAACTTTATAGACAACGAAAACTGCATCTAACGTGCTGCATATGTTATTGACATACACCTTACAGCAACCAAACGGACATAGCTGCGTTTTGGTCATAAACGCTTTACAAAGCTTTCCTGCTGCTGTTTTTTAACATAACCGTGGCACCTCTCTAAGCATGTGTGAACACAAAACGTGTTGTTAATGGTAAGCTATTGTAAGTAAAAATACAGCCCGCTAAACGTTTTTATTTGCCTTATATTAACAAACAAGGCTGTCGTGACAGAGGGGGAGGGAGATCGCGCGCTAGAGGGGGAGGGAGATCGCGCGCTAGAGGGGGATGGTAGCTGCTGTGACCCGTGGGAGGAGTTTGGTCTGCCCAGGTTTAAAAATGTAGCCTTCTCTCCAAGTCAAACAACAAATGAACATATAGTAATAAAAGAGACGGAGTAAATAAATAACAAATACTTTTATTTTTTAGGTCCATAATAACATTTTTTATTGCACATTGCAAACACCATCTGTCCTTTGTGTTGTCATACATAACCATAAATTCAAAATCACTGATGTATATCATTTACAGTATGTTTAATATTTTTAAGAAAATGAATCAAGAGAAATAATGAGAAAGATCAATATTTTTTATTAAAACATTAGGTAGGTCAGCCATTTTGATGGCATGCCATGTGGCTTGTGAGTGCTTTCCCTCTGTTTAAAATGTCTACTGCCTGCAGTACCTTCAGCAAACTGTAGGGGAGCCCAGGAAGATAAAAGAGTTTATTCATCCACTTTGCATTCTAAATAATTATGTAATAATTTTGTAATAATTATAGAATGAGTGTAATTCGCTTATACACATTTCTAATAAATAATATATGAATGTTATTCAGTCAAGAAACTCCAGTTCTCCCCCCTCTCCGCCTCTAAATAAAACAATGTCCTGGATTGACACTCATTATTACATTCATTAATATGGGGAGTAAAATGTACATTCAGTACATATAGACAACAATTGCCTTTAAAGTGCAATTTGAATTTATTGACATATTATTGACTGTCACACCACCTTTCAGCCACCAAACGGATTTTTTCGTCTTGGTCATAAACACTTTTCGAAGCCTCTACTGCTGCTCTTTCCACATAACCATAGCACCAGCTGTCTACATACATGTGCACAAAAACGTCTTATTAAGGGTTAATACTGTAAGTAAAAATACAGTCCCCCCCACAGACTGTAAAAAACAGAGTCAGGCAAAACGTTTTTGTCTTTGCCTTTACATTAACAGACAAGGTTGCCATGACAGAGGGGGAGGGAGATTGCGCGAGAGAGGGGGATGGTAGCTGTGACCCGTGGGAGGAGTTTGTCTGCTTAGGTTTATAAATGTACTCTCCAAGTCACACAACGACCAAGCAAATCGTAATAAACAGACATGGTTGATCAAATAACAAATACAGACATTTTTAGTGCACACACCACAATGTGTTACTTGTGTTGTTATAAATAAACATAATTTTTAAATCACTGATGTATATCATTTACAGTGTGTTTACTTTCTTTTTTTTAAAGAAAATGAATCGGGAGAAATTGTGATGAGAAATTTTAGTGTCAATATTTTTTATTAAAACATAAGGTCAGCCATTTTGATGTCATGCCATTTGGCTTGTGAAGTTACCTCGGTTTAAAATGTCTACTGCCTGCAGTACCTCCAGCAAACTGTAGGGGAGCTCAGAAAGATAAAAGAGTTTAGATTCATCCACATTGCATTCTAAAAAAATCAATGTAAGCTTCATAGAATGAATGTAATTCGCTTGTAAAAATTTCTTATAATTAAATAAATAATTGTAATGTTATTTATTCAGTCCTTTTTAAGAAACCCTAGTTCTCTCTGCCTCTATAAATAAAACTACATGTATCATTTGAAACCTACAGAATATGATTTTTTTACTAAAACGTTTGTGTCAGGTAATTTATATCTTTGATGACTACATAAGCCCTTTAAATAAACTCTCCACTGCCCACCCCTTATACATCCAGAATTACACGTCTATGGACAAATTTGCAAATCCCCAAAAAAATCTCACTGATTGACTTAAAATTGTATAGGTATAAGGATATAAGGATAGTAACATGAATTTGACCCCAAGAAAAAAAATTGTACACTCCTGCCAAAATGAGAAATCCAGTGTAGGCTTGCAAGTCAGTCACATCAGTCTTTCTAATGGTCCCTATACACCCTCCTCCTTTTTAGGTTTGTCATTTCAAGTATGTTCTTTATAAATGATGGAGTAATGAAAAGCTCAATGCTGTTTTGCTCTTGGACATGGCTGAGCACATATCTGGTGGGCCCTGAAACTATTTGATGGCATTAGTAGCACCAAGGGGCGGTTCACATTTCGCCTCTAAAACCGCATGAAAAATGCGACCATGATGATTTCCTCCTTTTCAACAAGCTTCCGATGTGACATTCTGAAAAGTTGACGTATTTTCAACTGGCTGCAGCGCCGACCCACCTGGATCTTGACCCTGTCACGGTTTCAACCCTGTTTCTGTTGTCTCTGTTCTGATTGTTGTCATCTGGACTTTTCACTGATTACCAATCATCACACCTGTTATCAATTAGTCTTTGTGTATATATTTCCCGGTCACCTGTATGTTCAGTTGCTGGATCGCTGCCTCAGTTTGTGTCAGTACTACAGTGTATGTCTTGGTCCCTGTTCCTGTCTGTTTTGTTATTTCAGTTAATAAATGTTTATTTCAAACTTTGCACTTGCATCCTCCTACCTGTTCCGGGGACGTGACAGACTCTACATTTGAAATACGTAAAATATGAATCGCCCCTAAAGGGCAGAGTATTCTATGTTTTAACGTGTGCGTGAATGTACGCACGCGGTCGAAAGTACAGCCTTGCAAATATAGTTTATTTGACTCCTACATGTACACAGACATTTGACACATGCGCATTGCGGCAAAATGCAATGCATCTCTTGGGCTACATACTACGTTCTCATGTAGGCATATGCATGACCTACGCATACAATGTACGTGCCCGTGGAGATTCAAAAATCCGGTGGTGCACATACAGTATGTGCACACTCTTCTGATTATGAAAATTGTGCCACGTGCACTGTACGCGGACCCTTAAGTACATGTAAAAAATGTACTATACTTCGGCCTTTAGTCTAGCTCAGGGATGAGCAACTTCGGTCCTGGAGGGCCAGTGTCCTGCAGAGTTTAGCTCCAACTTGCCTCAGCACACCTGCCTAAAAGTTTCTAGCATGCCTAGTAAGGGGCTAATCACACCAAAAGCGATTTAAATGCTTGGAAACGCAAGACGTGAAGTGACGCACTGCCTTTTTTAAAAAAAGAGCAGTGCGACGCAGCTTTTTACATTGCTAAGCAACCACCGAGACAGCTGTCTTGTCAATCAAATATTTAAGCGCGAGCGCTCTTTTGCTGTTAACTGTCATATTAGCAGAAACTTTAAAAAGAGGACGCTTGCTCTGACCTTGTTTGAGGGTGAGAGGTGCACAAACATGCAGGAGAGAGTGATCGAGTGGAGTCCTGTTCTTCAAAGCAACTGTAAACTTCCCTCACCAGAACGTAAGGCCCGCCTCTCCCCTCATTTGATTGGACAATGGAAAGACGCAAATGACGTTGGGCGCTTCTCTGCCCTCAGCGCTCCTTCAAAAGCACTTGCTGCTGCTGGGGGCAAAAATCGCAAGGCGCTCGGTGCGCATAAACAGTGCGCAAACGCTCCCTGCCCATAGAATATCATTCAAAAAAGGCGCCTGCAACTGCCATAAACGCTTTTGGTGTGATTGGCCCCTATGACCTTAATTGGCTGCTTCAGGTGTGTTTAATCAAGATTGGAGCTAAACTCTGCAGGACATTGGCCATCCAGGACCGAAGTTGCCCATCCCTGGTCTAGCCTGTCGTTCAAGTGGGGAGCGGGTCCATAATAACTTTCCATTTTTGGAAGGTAATGTGAAAAGTGACAAGCTTGTCAAGTATGTAACGGATTCCCGAAATGTGACCTCTGCATTTCACCCATCCCAGTGAGTTGTGAACACACACACACCCGGAGCAGTGGGCAACTACTCTAGTGCCCGGGGACCAATCAGGGTAAAGGTGCCTTGCGCAAGGGCACCACAGTCGTAACCCAGCGGCCGTGAGACTCGAACCAGCACCTCTCGGGTTACAAGCCTGACTCTGCAGTTGTAGCCTAGTGGTTGAGAAATAAAAAGAGGGTCAACATAAGTCTCATGCTCATCTGAGGATAATTCCTTATAATCAGGGCCCTCTTCAACATTATCGTCTGTCTCAGCTTTGACAAAATCTCATTGACAGAAAACCTTTGCTTAGAGGCCATTTTCAGTTGAGAGTGAACGTAAAAAGAGACCCCATAGAGCACAAAGATAGTATGCTTCTGTGCAGTCTTTTATATGTTTGTTCTGATGTAAACCATGAGAATTATGTTTTCCCCTTCACCATGGCACAGAAATATCAAAGTTCTCATGAGAATTAGGATCATGTGAACTATCAGTGGTTCTTGCAGTATGGTTGTTAGGTTAACTCTCTGAAACAGAGGGAAGATTTTTGAATAATTCTAATTTTTACATATTGAATGTATAAAATAGTGATCTTAATATCACCCAAAAACAACCAAAACAAATGTATGTAAAACTTTAATATTTTCTATGTTTTATACAGCTTAAAGAACCTGGGGTCAAATTGACCCCAAAGAACACAGATGCTACAAAATGTGTAGAGGACATTGAAAAAATATCATCATGAAAATTTTTGGTTTATCAACTTGTCCTCATTAAATAAGGAAACGTCATGAAATCTGAAGCAAAAAAATTATGTCAATCATGTTTTTAAAGATGCTAAACTTTGAATGGGGTCAAATTGACCCCAAAGATAATAGGGTGGTTATGTAAAATGTACATTCAGAACTTTATAGACAACAAAAATTAAATTTCCTTTAAAGTATTTGGATATTATATAATATATATGTACATATTATTGACTGTTACACCACCTTTTAGCAACCAAACAGATTTTTTCGTTTTTCGAATTAAGCTTCTACTGCTGCTCTTTCAACATAACCATAGCACCAGCTGTCTACACACAATGTGCCCAAAAAGCGTGTTAATGTTAAATACTATAAGTAAAAATACAGTCCGTCAAACGTTTTTGACTTTGCCTTTATTTTAACAGACAAAGCTGGCGTGACAGAGGGGGAGGGAAATTGCGCGAGAGAGAGAGGGGGAGGGAGATTGCGCGCTAGAGGGGGATGGGAGCTGTGACCCGTGGGAGGAGTTTGGTATGTCCAGGACAGGTTTATCAATGTACTCTCCAAGTCACACAAAGACCGAAAAAATCGTAAAAACCAAACACGAGGCTGATTAAATACAATAAGTAAAACCCTGTAGTGCACAGTGCACACACCACCATATGTTACTTAATCATCATTTTTAAACACTATATAATTTACAATAGACTATGTTTTACTTTAGATTTTTATGAAAAATAATCGAGAGAAATTGTCATGAGAAATGACGATATATATATATATATATATATATATATATATATCTTTTTTTTAACATTGAGGTCAGCCATTTTAATGTGTGGACGTGTGGCATGTGAAGTAAGTGCTTTCCCTCTGTTTAAAATGTCTACTGCCTGCAGTACCTCCAGCAAACTGTAGGGGAGCTCGGAAAGATAAAAGAGTTTAGATTCATCCACATTGCATTCTAAATAATCAATACAAGTTTCATAAAATGAGTAGAATCCGCTTATACAAATTTCTTACAATTAAACAAAAAATAATTAAGTTATTTAGTCCTATTTAAGAAACCCCAGTTCTCTCTCTGCCTCTGAATACCAATACTTGTACTGGATTGAGATCCATAATCACATTAATTAAGTAATATGGGGAGAAAATGCTATCTTACAAGTGTAGACTACCTAACCAACACACACAGTGTTAGCTAAAAATCGCTTGATCACAGAGCAGAGCAGAAATGGTGTTTGGCTCCTCCTCCTTCTTCTCAAAGTCAGCCACGAAGCCCTTGAAACGGCACCCAGATGACAAAGACGACGATGTTTTCCATGTTGTCTAAAAAGTTACGACAAGCAACGCCTCAACTAAGAGTAATGAGATCGATGCCAAAATATGCTGACATAAATACACCTGACCCTTAAACATACCTAACATTTTAAAGAGAAACACTATCCATGAAAATGATGGCAACTTTACAAGATGCATCAAAATAACCAGAGATGTTAAGTTACAGATGAGGTTTTATCATGTGAGAAACAACCGCAGCGTTTTTTTGCGGTGACTGCGGTGAATCCGAATACACGCACGAACCGCTGTGTGAACTGAAGAGAGAGGACTGATCTGGTGCAAAGATTTAACATCGCGCCACTCAGTGGATCTTTTCAATACTGATGCAATGTCATCTATTGTCATATAGCGCCCTCCTTGGGTAAATCGTGGTATGACTGGAGGGGTCCTCAAAATATGTTTGAATTTAAAATAAAAAATAGACATCAAGAAAAAAAGTTAATTAAAAGGCCAATGATATAAATTATTAAAAAACTTGATTAAAATTAAGGTTCCAGTATATAAAACTGATCCACGTTGAAATCCACTAATCTATGTCGTATTAACAACTGTGTATACAAAAATTATGATTATAACATAATAATCATAAAATAACCATCATAACAAAGTATGTTAATCCAATCTTTGTTTGATCCTGGGTACTGGGGGTCCTTGCTCCTTTTGCCTATCCATTAAGGTTGAAGACCTCTGATACTATACATATATATTATACAAATATATGCTCCTTGAACCAAAATATGCAGATAAAGTTTGCCAGTCGTTGCCCATAATAGATGGGAATTCTTGTAAGATTGCTTAAAATCATCCTAGGGGGTGAGACTTCAAGAAGCTGCTTAATAAAATGTACAGGGTACAATTTTCCAGATTCTAAGCAAAGGATGTCTTATGGGGCAATTCGATTACTTAAAGTATTTAAGGTGAAAAGCTTTAAAAGGGTCCGTTTATGTATCATTTAGGTACAAATGATTATACATTGGATTTCACCTTTTAGGTACTAATATGCCCCCTTTTAGGTACAAAGATGTACTTTTTTGAAAAGGTACTGCCTCTGTGACAGCTTCTGTATGTTTTTTTTCTGAGAGTTCATAATTCCCATAGTTACATTTGTGTTATTACACTGTTATTTAATACACTGTAGAAAGTAAAAGTTGGATAAACTTTTTAAAAAACGGACAAATTTTCCGTAATCTGTATGAATCGTTTTATAAACTTCAATTTTCTTACAAAAAAAAAAAAAAACATTAAACAATTACTTCAATTGGTAACCACTTAAATATTTTAACATTTAAAGTGATAACAATTAAGTTGAAAAAACTTTACCAGTTAAAGTAATTTTTAAGTTGATTTAACTTTTACTTTTTACAGTAGGGGAAGCGGGGCACAAAGTAATGCTTTTTGGCTATGGCTCTATCATTAAAAAAATATTAAAGTTCAATTAATAATGTTTTTACACAATCAACACTCACATCTCTGCTACAAATGAACACTTAAAGTTTTTACACCAAAAGGGACAGGAGTTCAAACGTTACAACTTACCGCATAGGTGGAGTTAATTGTAACAAGCAGAGGGTTTGTTGTAACACTTGCTAGAAATTCTGTCTATATAAGTGGATACTGTTTATATATCTGCCTATAATAGATAGATAGACGTAAATTTGTGAGTCTTTTCCGTGACACCGACACGTTTTTCCGCCTTTTTGCGTGAACATGTCACGTATTTCGGTTTACCTGTCACTGTCATGCATTTGTTACTTAACTGTTTTGTCCTATTTTCAAACCATTGACGCTTGGGCTTAGGGTTAGATTTGATGTTTGCGTGAGGATGTCACTTTAGGTATTGGTTTATAGCCTACCACTGATCTATATAAATGACTGGATTGCGCATAGAACGCTTAACGTAACAGCGTGAGGTGAAGCCAGCGCAGAGTTCGAGCCGCCATCTTGGTATACCCAACCGTCAGAGGGTGTCATTGACTTCCATTCAAAATCATGTTTTAAATTCACCCGCTTTACAGCGTATCAGTCACGCAAGATTATTTTGCGGATATGTGTACGTAAATTAACTGTTATTTCTGGTGTTATTTTCAATGTTTATGTTTTAATCGGGCAGGAAAATGGATTTATAAAAAAACGTTAAGGTGAGTGTTTCCGCTGCGTTCTGTTAATGACACGGGTATAAATAAAGTTTTTTTTGAAATTCAGCTACACGGTCAGCGTTATTTCTCTAAATAAGTTAAGGTAACTTGTAAGTTTAGATAACATAAAACCAGCAAATTATTACATGCATACGGTACAAAGTATGATTATTTATATAGATTTCAGAAGCACGTTTGTCATTAATACTAAATGCTGCGGTCTGTCTGCTGATCTGATACTGTAATGATGTATAATAACTGATTAAAAACTAAAATGTACAACTTTCAGTAAATAACTATGTACATGCTTAGGACGTTTGTGTTGTAATAATGTACAGGGTAACTTCAGATATAAAAACGAAGACTTGTAAAGTGATGTTTTATCATTAAAATCTGATCGCGTCCATTGATTTTATGGAATGTTTGGGTATACCAACATGGCGGCGCGGTGGCTTCACAGTTGTGACGTCATGCGCAATCCAGTCATTTATATAGATCAGTGGTTTATACCTTTTTTCATGATTTTTTTTATTTTATGATTTTTAAACCATCGTCGCCTGACATAGGGTTAGAGCTGGGTTTGGGTAAGGATGTCATTTTATGTAAATCTGACCCTGAACCGAACCGACACTGGTAGGGAAATAGGACAAAACAGTTGAGTGACAAATACGTGACAATGACACGTAAACAGAAATATGTGAGGTTCACGCAAAAAGGCGGAAAAACGTGGAAGTGTCACAGAAAAGACTCACAAATGTACGTGACTTATTATGCATCAATGCATATAAATAGATTTTTTTAAAGTACTGCACAAAAAAATCATAATTGTCAGTTATTTCTCCTGATATTGTATTAACAGTTATCAATTTGATTAATAATGATAAATCAAAATGATGTGTAAAAATGTTTTCCCAGCTATCAGTTACTAGGAGTTGCTGACATGTTTCAAAATGGTGTAATGTTATAGGTAACAAGACAGTGATTCAAATATTATAAGGTTGGATTTGGTGACTTACACACCAAACTTAGAAACTTACTTCCATGCAAAACACTCTTTGTCCAATATCTTAACGACAACACATCAAAACTTTGCACAAATTGACAGGAGATCATCTTCTGACCGTAAGAGAAAAATCACAGATTGCTCTGCCCTGTATAAATATGTAAAATAGCCGAATTAACCCTACGTTAGTTTGTGCTCCGCTCACCCCTATACAGTATGTTTTGTTTTCATCCCTATATCCTTTTTTTCTATATATTATCCAAGATACGACAGTAAACGCAATTATGGCAAACATGTTTATTAAATTAAAACAATTATTATAATAAATACAACATAAATACAATATAAATAATGCTTTGTTCTAAGTCGGTTTATTATTCCACACCAGCATTAATGAAATGTGATATGAAAATAATGACATAAGTTTTGTACAGTTATCAGTATGTGCAGAGATCATGTAGGAGAATCTCATGGTAACATGAAATGTAAAAATGTTAAATACACAAAAGCATGAAAATATTGGCACACAATGGAAAATATACTGGTGATGATGGTGGTAAGTTAAAAGAGTTAGAAAAAACATGTAGCAGATTGAAAAAATGTATGCGACTTTTGTACTCATCCACACCAATACACACACACACATAGGGTGTCCATACAAACTGTGCTGAAGGAAAACCTTAAAGCCACAACTTTGATTTTTCAAAAGGCACTGATAATTTTTAATCAGTGCTCTTTCAGTTTTATCCTGAATTATATTTGGCCATCATACTGATGCTAAACAGCATTGTAAACACATTGGCCACTATCCGTCATGGCATGCATTTCACTTGTTGAACCTGTTTGGAAGGATCTTTAGGAATATGCTGTTCTTCAGTAGTCAGAGTCCTCCGAGACTTGCTTTGGCAGAGTTTCACAGCAAGAAAAAACATGAAAATAGTTGCAGATATTCTAGAATATTTAAAGAATGGCTGCCATATCCGTACAGGGCCAAAGAGATGAAAACCTTTAAAGGAATAGTCTATCCATTTTCCATATTAAACTATGTTATTACCTTAACTAAGAAGAGCCGACACACACCTCCACCATCTCCGTGCATGCACCCAAGCGCTGGAGCGCGCCTCGACACCTCGATAGGACCCAGCTTAGCCCCATTCATTCAATGGTACCAAACAGAGATAAAGTTAGAAGTGACCAAACACATCAACGGTTTTCCTATTTAAGACGAGTAGTTATACGAGCAAGTTTGGTGGCACAAATTAAAACGTAGCGCTTTTCTAAGCGGATTTAAAAGAGGAACTATATTTTATGGCGGAATAGCACTTTTGGGAGTACTTCAACTCGCCTGAAAAATCCGCTCCCCTTCTCCCTCTCATAATGGGACAGGGAGAGTGTTACTGCTTAGTTTAGCACAATTCATTGAATCTGATTAGCATCACGCTCAAAATAGGGCTGGGTTTCGATTCAAAATTCAAGAATCGATTTGATTCCGATTCTCAAGATCTTGAATCGATTATCATTGTTCGATTTGATTCGATTCGATCCGATCTGATCCGATCTTGAGATTTAGATAAGTGTTCTTGAAAAAAGCACAAAATGGTGCCAGATAGGGGTGGGCGGAATGACCAAAAATCTATTCCATGAGTCATTTGTCACGACTGGTATAAACAAAAGAGAACCCAAACGCAGACACGACTGAAATAATAATAAACTGAAGGTTTATTAAACACAAAAACCCATGTGAGGGTAAAACAGGGAAATAAACACGAAACAGGAACAAAAGCACTGGAACATAGAAACAGCAGTCAGAAACACGGAATACATGAACCTCTGACCTAAGACACTGTAGACAATGAACGCGCCCACGACAGACAACGAAAGGGCATTATAAAGACACAACATCAATGGGGAACAGGTGAACATAATTAATCACTTAAGACATGATTACATAAGGGAGTAGGGTAAAAGTGACAAGACACTGGGAACACGTGTTACACATACATGATGTGAAACAACACGTATTCCCACATAAACACAATGCTGCCCTGGTCTTGCCCTCTGGATAACAACCAAGGTCAGGCAGGACCATGACAGCCACAAGACACTGGGAACATGTGGAAGCCACACATATAATATCACTCCACATCCCCTCACACAGAACATAGTACTGTCATGGTCTTGCCAGATACACTCAGACCTGAGTAAAATACAAAAGATCTGGCAAGCCCATGACAGTACCCCCTTCTTTAATGACGGATACAAGACGTCACAAAACAAAACATTAAACACGAGGAACGAGAGACTGCACAACAGAAGACAACCATGACAACATCACAATAAACAACAACGGTAAACAAACATACGTGACAAACGGGTTGGGGTGATTTAACAAAAACAGAACATCATGAAGGGGTGGTGGGGCAATAACAGGGGAAAACAAATGTCCAGAATGTGGAAAATGAGTCTTAAACCTCTGCTGAAAAGCAGAGGAGTGGAATGTCCTGGATTGCGCAGACGGCTGCGCCGGCGGGTGACGTGTCTCCGGCTGCGCCGGCGGGTGACGTGTCTCCGGCTGCGCCGGCGGGTGACGTGTCTCCGGCTGCGCCGGCGGGTGACGTGTCTCCGGCTGCGCCGGCGGGTGACGTGTCTCCGGCTGCGCCGGCGGGTGACGTGTCTCCGGCTGCGCCGGCGGGTGACGTGTCTCCGGCTGCGCCGGCGGGTGACGTGTCTCCGGCTGCGCCGGCGGGTGACGTGTCTCCGGCTGCGCCGGCGGGTGACGTGTCTCCGGCTGCGCCGGCGGGTGACGTGTCTCCGGCTGCGCCGGCTCCGAAGCTCTCTTCGTCCTCTTCTTCCTCCGTTTAGAGGCAGGGAGGTCAGGACGAAGATCGGGTGCGGCCGTAGTCTCCAGCACCGGCGAGGCGGAAGTCGTCCTCCCCAGCCTGATCGCCCCCGTGAGGATACCCCCTAGCTTAGGGGCAGGTGAAAGAGGTCGGGCAGTTTCAGCTGGTCCTGGTGGTCTCTGTCGTTCAGCGAGGCAGTCTACCAAATCCCAATAGGACAGCTGGAGTAAACTGCCTCGCTCCCGTATCGGTGGAGGGTCATCCATACCCGCCACCAGATAAGCGCTTGCCAAAAACTCCGGGTAACATCCCCTCCTCTTCTCAACCGCCCGGGCATAGTCATCAAGGGGAAGCCCCTTCTGCGGTGGGAAGGGACTACTGCCGGAGAGAGTCTGTTTGGCTATTGAGGACCACCATTCCGGGTCCGACGCACACTGCATGCTGCGGGTCCGCTGGGTTCAATAGGGCGCGTTCATTCTGTCACGACTGGTATAAACAAAAGAGAACCCAAACGCAGACACGACTGAAATAATAATAAACTGAAGGTTTATTAAACACAAAAACCCATGTGAGGGTAAAACAGGGAAATAAACACGAAACAGGAACAAAAGCACTGGAACATAGAAACAGCAGTCAGAAACACGGAATACATGAACCTCTGACCTAAGACACTGTAGACAATGAACGCGCCCACGACAGACAACGAAAGGGCATTATAAAGACACAACATCAATGGGGAACAGGTGAACATAATTAATCACTTAAGACATGATTACATAAGGGAGTACGGTAAAAGTGACAAGACACTGGGAACACGTGTTACACATACATGATGTGAAACAACACGTATTCCCACATAAACACAATGCTGCCCTGGTCTTGCCCTCTGGATAATAACCAAGGTCAGGCAAGACCATGACAGCCACAAGACACTGGGAACATGTGGAAGCCACACATATAATATCACTCCACATGTCCCTCACACAGAACATAGTACTGTCATGGTCTTGCCAGATACACTCAGACCTGAGTAAAATACAAAAGATCTGGCAAGCCCATGACATCATTTTATTTCACGGTAACGGTATATTTCATGGTATACATGTTTTTCAGTTTATATTGTTTTTGGATTATAAAAATGTGCAGTTATTTGCCACTCACTATAGCTTTTAACTGCTCACCACAGTTGTAAAATATGGACAATTTAAAGTTAATAATGTTAAAGTGAAAATGCCCAGAGGATAACAACAGATTACGGTAAGTCTTGATAGACAGAATCTTGTTTTTAATTGAGTTATTAATTTTATAGACTATTGAAGCTTTAGTATGCATTGTATTTTGTATTTATGCATACATTACATTAAAAATAGGCAGTATGTAAAATGAACAGGTATAAATTTATGCACAAACCTACAGACAGGATAAATACCTGTATATGAGAGACGGAGCTATAGATATAGATATTATGACGGGTGCTATGATGTGATTAAGTCTGTTTTAAGGTCTTGACGCTCTTTACTTTCTATTAGACATTAACATTTGCGTCCCTTACTCGTCTTTCAGATCAAATATGTTTGTACTATAAGCGAATAAGCCGTCAAACTACATCGCTCCAGCAGCGCATTTGTCACTGATATACACGCGAGCTTTGTATTGGCTTGCTTAAAGTTCAGAAAACTTTACAACTATTAGCATTAGCCTATGTGTAAGAAGAACTCTTTATTTGGCGACCCGTTGCGCACGCCTCAAGAAACCTCTGCCTGTCAGAGACCGGCTGCATGAACACAGAGGGGGAGAGAGAGAGAGAGAGAGAGTTTCGCTGGAGACCCGCGGTGGATTCACTGGCGCTTATTATAAAAATAACACAAATAACTCGTTCATTTCTTAAGAGTGGATTATTTTACATATAGATCGCAACTTTGAGCGTTTCTAGAGTTTTCAAAACAACCGCTTGCTTAACGTTACTGACCGCTATGTTAGTTGTTTTAATGTCCTTCCACCTCGCGTGCATGCGTGAATTCAATGACGCTGCAAGTTTAAGTTATTAATTATTAAATCGATCCTCTGAGTTACGGATCGATCTTTAGAAATTAACATGAAAATCGATTCAGAACCGGTGAATCGATTTTTTCAACACAGCCCTAGCTCAAAAATACCCAAAGAGTTTCGATCTTTTTCCTATTTAAAACTTGACTCTTCTGTAGTTACATACAGTTATCATTGCGCCTCCTACAGCCATGTTACAGCAGCAAAGTCCTGTTTGGTACCATTGAATGAATGGGGCTAAGCTAAATGCTATCCCTGATGGCACACATACATCTCGAAGACGTCTATTTGATGTCTGCGTTTACATCTGCAAGACGTACTATTATTTAGATTGTTTGCTCATCTGCAATACGTCTCTGAGACGTTTCCTAAAAGATGTCATATAGACATATTGAAGACGTCTGCAAGACGTTTTTGATTTAGAATGTATGTAAAGCAGCTCTTTCTAAGACCTTTATAAGATGTTTTTACACACCAGATGTATTCCAGATCTCCAGATCTTTACCAGACATCTTGCAGACGTACCTGTGCTATCTGGGATCGAAGTGTCGCAGCGCGCTCCAGCACCTACGTGCACGCACCAAGATGATAGAGGCATGTATCAACTCTTCCTAGTTAAGGCAACAACATAGTTTAATATGGAAAATGGATAGACTATTCCTTTAAAGGGACATTCCACATTATGAAAATATGCTAATTTTCCAGCTCCCCCAGAGTCAAACATCCGACCTCCACCGTTCTGGAATCCATTCAGATGATCCTCGGGTCCGGCGCTAGCACCCCCAGCATAGCTCAGCACAATTCACCGAATCTGATTAGCATCACGCTCAAAAATACTCAAAGAGTTTCAATATTTTTCCTATTTAAAACTTGACTCTTCTGTAGTTACATACAGTTATCATTGCGCCTCCTACAGCCATGTTACGGCAGCAAAGTCCTTGATTATTACGCCATAATGAGAGTATAGTTCCTAGCCATATTTGACTAGAAAATCGCAACTTTTAATTTTCCGTCGGTCTTAGTACACGATGTAACTACAGAAGATTCAAGTTTTAACTCTTTGGTTATTTTTGAGCGCGATGCCAATGGTCTAATCAGATTCAATGGATTAAGCCAAGCCATGCCAAAAGTGGTACCGCCAGACCCGAAGATCAGCCGAATGGACTCCAAAACGGCAAAAATCCAATGTTTAACTCCAGGGGAGCTGGAAAATGAGCATACCTTCAAAACAAAAAGTGGAGTGTCCCTTTAACACTCATTTAAACACTTTGCAAGTTAAGATCTTTTTAAATTTAGTTAGATTTCAAGCATTTTGCATTGTCAAATGTGCTAAATGTTTTAATAAATAAGGCCAACAGAGTAAGCTGCAGTGGCAGTGCGATACTCCAGGTGGTGACCCATTTACCACATTAAACTGCCCAAAAGTATGTAACAGAGGTTTTAATAATGGAGGTCATTTTTCAGAGTGGAGAAAATAGTGGACACTGTTTAAAATGCTTGTACACAAGACCATTTATCTTACACGAGACCTTCGCAAAGATTATCACGAACAATCTTGCTCACGAAACTCAATAGTGAGCTTAACAACTAGGGAAGGGTTTTTCAATTTTCCAGAGTTGTGCAATAAGAGATGCAAACGAGTTCCACGAGGAGTTAAAAGGAGTATGAGGACAAAACCTCCACAGCAATGAAATCTTCATAGCATGCACAGCTTGTACAAGGTGAAACTTTGTAACATTTAGTCTATTATCTATAATTACTAGCCTTCTCCTGTTTCCCTCACAGGTTACTCTCTTGCGTGTCATTGCCGGAGGAGGAGATGAGATGCAGACCTCCATTATCATTGAGTCTCTTGGCACGGTATGTCTCATAGTGAATGTTATGGGTGACCTCCTTCAGGTCCTGGAGGTGAGACCTGAGCCGTGATGAGATTTTTTGAAGAGCTTTATTACAAGAGTCAACACTGACAGACAGTAAAGATAATAAAGTTTAATACACAATACCTAATCAGGAAATCTCGAAGTAAGGAGAATTCGCAGTGATCTGGATTTTCAACTGCAGGAACAAAAATGAAAATATGTATCATTTTAACATTCCCGACAAAATACTGTACATGTCTTACTGTAAAACAGGTCAAATTTGAAAGTTCGACCTGAACATAACATTGTAAGTGAAGCATGTGTAGTACCATCATTTAGCCACATGAGTGCATTAAAGAATGTAAAGTTACCAGCAATAGATGGCTCACTCACCCTCCACCATTCCCCATGCCGACTTTCTACCCAGAACTCGTTTGCCATTGAACTGGTACTCTTTATCACTTCCTACCACGGCAAAGGGCATTGCTTCCTGTAATACACAGATTTAATGAGACATACATAATGTGAAACACAAGCCAATAAATGACAGAGATGAAAGATAAGAGATAGGAAAACAAAGTATATATAAAATACAAAGAATAACATGCAAGGCATAATAAGTGACAGAGTATAAGACTAAAGCGTGATTTATAGTTCTGCATCAGACCTACGGTGTAGCCTTTACACTATAACCCCATTCACACAGCACTTTGGTCCCAGAAAAATCTGTAAAATTGGCTTCTGTGTGAACACAAACACGTCTGTAAATGTTCTGGGATCGCTCCCGTAAAGAGGACTAGTAACGTTGCCATATCATACACGTAAAGCATTCTGTGCGAACAAGATGCAGAAACAATGCTGTAAGAGGCGTACCGTAGTGAGGACGCACGTGTCATCTCAACCAGAAGTTATGGTTAAGCTCTTTGACAAAAGGATTTAAACGTAAATCAACATTCATGACGAGAAATGTCTGCAGAAATCAGGGAGCTCGCCACTATCCGCGCTAAAGCTGAGATCATTCAGCAGCATGACAGAACAGCACATCACACTCTCCTTATGATCTCGTCATAAACAAAAATCACGGAAAGAGAAATCACGGAAAATTAGCAAACTTCAGACGCTGTGGAAAAAATACGTCACGTGTCTTTACGTGATCTTTATGGTATGTGTGTAAATGCATGCACAGATTCCGGAAAATCATTGGCAGTGTGAATGAACCAAAAATTAAACGCATTTTCCGTGTATTTTCCGTAATCTGTATGTCAGTTTTCATTTAAACTGCGTCGTTATTCGCGTTGACATGCAATTACACATGCAGACCGCTAGTAGACAATGTCCACGGGCATGTTACAGTATCAAGCTGAAGAAGAAATAGCTTGTTGTTTACGTTGTTAGAGAAGCATCAGCAGTGGTGGATGTAAATAGACAGTGAATTTTGCAGCTTGAGTTGTTACATGTAGCTTAAACTTGGTCCATCTTTGATCTTACTGTCGCAAGTAGAATTTGCAAAACAGAAGTGACTTAACTCATTTCCCGCCATTGACGAGTTATCTCGTCAATTAAAGGTACAGTGTGTAATTTTTAGAAGGATCTGAAATGCAAAATAATATACAAAACTATATTATCAGTGGTGTATAAAGACCTTACATAATGAACCGTTATGTGTTTATTACCTTAGAATGAGACGTTTTTATCTACATATATCGAGGGTCCCCTTACATGGAAGTCGCCATTTTGTGCCGCCATGTTTCTACAGAAACCCTTAATGGACAAACTATTTTTTACTAAGTTTGTCCGGTGGGGGCTACCGTAGTGATTAAAAAACGAGGGGTAAGCAGTGGACTGAGCCATTGGTTGCAATTCACCAGCACCTCACCACTAGATGCCGCTAAAATTTACACACCGCACCTTTAATAGAAAACATTTGCATAAAAAAAGTTTTCCTGATGAGTTTTTATGGTAATCTGTAATACCACAATTATCCAGAGTTTATAAACAGAAAAAAATAAAGCTAGGATGAAATGTTTTTTTTCCAGTTTTGTTTGTTTGTTTATTGTTTGTTTGAAAGCATAGGGTCTGTTCTTTCATTTGATATATTTGTATGTTTATATATTTTTAGAAGAAACTTTTCCTGGAAAGCAAAAATGATGGCAGGCAACTTAAAAAAAAAGGCTGGCGGGGAATGAGTTAAGAGAGAATAAACACCATTATTAGTAGTGTCAACATTGTCTCAAATGTTTTTCGTCCAGAATTATTTTGTAAAGTTTTACAGTATAAAGCATTAAAATAAATTAGATAATTAAGAAATATTTTAGTCTAATATTAAAATCTGACGTTTGGTCGCCTGTTACACAAGGTTGAAGACATTCTTAATATCTCATCTTCTAATACAATACAAGAGACACATGCCATTGGTCGAGAGACCAAACGTCTTTATTTGTTTTCCTTATAACCTTATTGCTGTCTAGGTGAAACAAATAAGATATGAAAGGGATCCTATTTGTAATTCTCTATGGACTTTATGACAGCACGATTTCTGTTGAAAATTTACATTTAGATCCCTCTAATGTAACATTATTATGACATAAACGCCGTTTGCACTGTACAGTAGTACATTATTGGAAATAAGATAAATGCAAACTAAAACTTATTGGCATTCAAAGGAAGACAGTTCTTACCCTGATCTTATCATTATCACTCTTATCCTCCATGTCTTCATCAAACTCTTTTTGTGGATAACACTCGATCCCACACGCTTCCAGTTCCTTCCTCACCTGCAAGGAATTGTGGAAAGATAAATCCGTGTGAATCTATCTATCTGTCTATCTATCTATCTATATATGATTCTGTCTTTCATTCTCACCCTCTGTTTAAATTCAGTTTTCTCCTCAGGAGTGAGCGTGTCAGATTTTGCGATGACAGGAATGATGTTGACCGAACGACTCAGATGTTTCATAAACTCAATATCCAACTGGCGAAGCCTGAGAAGAAATAAGGGGAAAGAGATATGATTAATAGACCGATAGAAGAGGATTTTATTACTCTGAAATGGAGATTCGCTGAGGCCTCGTGTGACTGCTGCAGTTTAGTCAAGCATTCAGAATCTGGCATATCAGTATTACTGAATAAGGCTGAATACATGCTTCCCTTAAATTAATAACAGCTCGTCCCTTTTAACAAAATTGCTATGGGACGCATTTTTTTAAACTATTGAAAATTAAAAAACATAATTTTCTGAACTTACGAATGTCCAGTTGGGGAAATGAAGTACAGGCAGCAGTGAACTCTGGTATCTGGAATGCGTTTTTTGCGAGAAATGTTGACTTCTTCTTTCAAAAACTTCTCATATTGTTCATTGATGTATTTGGATATGGGCTCCCAGCTGGGGATACAAGCAGTTAAAGCGTCAGCACTTTATTTTACAGTCCTGTTATATATGTACATACTATGCACTTTCAGTTTAACTGTGTAGTTACTACAGTAGGTACCGACCTTGAACCTAATCCTAAAACCTGGTGTATAGTACGAACATGTATACACGAATCAAAGGTGTTATTTAAATATTAAGTTACTCCCAAAAAAAGTAACTAATTGCGTTACTTAGTTACTTTTATGGAAAGTAATGCTTACGTTACTTTTTAGTTACTTTTGCATTACTTTTTCTTGGCTGAAGCTTGATCTCTTTCAGGCCTTGCAGGTGTTTTTTATGACTGAAAAGTTCTGCATTCAGAAATTGCATATTTCAACACAAAAATGTCGAGGTCTGGCCTGCCATCTCAGTTTCTGACTCAAACGGTTCCCACAGAAGCGTGTACGCATAGAGTGCATAATGTGACTACGTTTAGTTTAATTCATTACATAATTTTTTTGAATGATGTTAAACTAATTAAATTATAATTAGGAGTAGAATTAATGAAACTAAAAAAGTAACTTGCATTACTTTTTTGAAAAAGTAACTCAAATATTAATGTGTACATTTATAAAGTAATGCATTACTTTACTCGTTACTTCAGAAAAGTAATATTATTACGTAATGCACGTTACTTGTAATGCGTTACCCCCAACACTGTTGCATATAGCTTACTTATGGAATATGCTGACTAAATCATTAAATGTTGAAGTACTTCAGGAACAAAAGCATATAAAAAACATCCGATATGGAATAAAGTAGTTTGAATGACACAAAAAACACTATGTCCCATTGCGGATTTATTTGGCCCTAATAACTGATTGCGGTTGCCAAATCAGATTCTCGTCTGGCAACTTATATGGCAATAAAATACATGTATGCTTGTTAGTTAAAATGACTTTCTTTCCAAAAAGATGCAAAAGGATTTTGGAAAATTTGCAGACACCAAATTGGTTAACAAACAATGCCTAATGGTTTCCACCACCTTTAACAGAGAAATCGCATAATACTCACCAGTTATTATTGTTGATTTGGTCCCCAAAACCTGGTGTGTCAACCACAGTTAACTTCATCTTCACTCCACCTTCCTCAATCACTACAAAATCAACATTAACCAATCGGTTAAAAATCACACATACACACAGATCATTTTCTTTCCCGTATGCAAGTCCTAAGGTCATTGACCATCATCACAGTCATCCACACATGCTAGTCTAGACGCATCATGTCTTACACATAAGCACCTAGTTCTGCTATTTAATGCATAGAGACACAATTAACTTTAGGGCTTTATCTTACTAAAATGTATTGCCTGTGAAGTGCATGGCATCTTGTTCTTCTGTTTATGGCTGAAAGCTCACTGACTTAATGTTTTAGAACAAATGTTCAGAAAGGCTGGAGCATAGTGTCGACTCTGGTGTATTGAATACGAGAGCAAATGTTAATGAAGTCCTTCTAATTAGCCCATGAAGTCTATTTTTGTCCCACGAAAAGGTCTTTCCTATGGCAACCACTGATCCTTTTACAACAGAGCAATGGATGCCATTATAAAAATCAGCATCAACATTCCCTGGCGCTCCATCCTTTGGCTCTGTTGTGCATCTAGTTAAATGTTTAGAAGTCACAAGATTGATATGCCTGTTGTCTTACCGTGAGATACAGACTTGATCTCAACAGTCTTTGGAATCTTCTCATCACGACTCCAAGCTGTGGTCCTCCTGCTAACTTGTGACTTAAACAGGGTGTTAACCAGAGTGGATTTGCCAAGACCACTCTGACCTGAGAAAGAGAGAGAGGGTATAACAAGCTAGAGCAATACAACAAATAAAAACAAATGATGTCAACAGAAACCCACCAACCACCATGATGTTAAAGTCGAACCCCGTCTTCATCGTCTTCTTCCGCATCTGCTCAATGATGGTGTCTATACCAATGTATCCAAGCAACGTAGATCCTCGACCTGACCCTTGACCCTCACCCCCCGTCCCTTGGGGTGAAGTCAAAAAGGGAACGCCGGAAGGTGGGGTCACATGAGACGGCTTAGCCGGGACAGCAGGTTTGGGTCTCACTTCAGGGGGGACAATTTCTGACATGTCTGTACGAAAGAGCGAACGATTTTATACATTTACTTAGTCAATAAACAGATGAATAGTAATAGGAGTACACAGTGCTCTGTTTATCATTGCATGCTGTTCAGGAGCAATAAAATAAAACGTAGAATAAGAATAACTAACTACAATTATTATATATCATGTATATGTCGTCCATGTTGCACTTCTACCAAAATAGTGCTTCTCTTTACAGTATGCCTCAAGTTGTTGGCCCATATGTTACTCAAAAAAAGGAAACAAACAATGAATTATTCGATTTATTACCCAGGGGGCTCAACCTTTCCCACGCATCAACACGCTCTTTTAATCAAAACACATCCCATACGATATTTTCTTTGCACGCGACACGTGCGTCACATCGAATAAAATGTGTATGTGTGCAGATAAAACGTAAGCTTGATAAAAGACAAACATGAGCATCAGTGGATGCATACACATACACATCTTCTTTGTCCTATTTTTTACCGCTATCTACCGCTTAAGCTACTGAAACAATCGTCATACCTACTGATCTTCCTTGTATCGATCACTGCAAGCTTTATTAATTTCCTTCTCCCTCGCCGTTTAAATCACACCGTTTATCAATGTTTTCAAGAATAAGCAGGCTACAAGGGTATGATTATGAGTTCAGGTACCGCTCTCTCGTTTTCTTTCATCAGCTCCCTCTCTCTCTCTCTCCAGCCTTTCCGCTCGTTGCTCATTCCTTCCTCCACCCTTTTTGCCGTTACCACGGAAACTAACAAGGAGACTGGCTGATGCAGCGCGCATGCCCACTGCCCGGCTCGAGCTAAATTTGGGAATTCAGGTCGCGGTGGGTTTTGATATTTGTGCAGCATGTGTCACTGTAATTCTTTGAATCTGTGATTGTTTTGCTAGGCTACATTACAATGTAAAAGCTTGCTGTTGCGTAACCAAAACTAACAAAAAAATATATAATTAAATTAATGTGATTTAAAAGACGTCTTTCTTTAAAACACAGTAGCAAGTTTAATTCTGACCGTTAAATATTTACTTTAGTACACCCTATTCGCGGTACAAAAAAATTGCCTACCCAGCCAACAATTTTTTCACACAACTTTCTCAGTATGGTTTTGGATATCATTTCCTATGGGTTAGTCAGGAAAGTTAAAGTTATACTTCACCCAAAAATGTAAATACTGTCATCAATTTTTCATTCTCATGTTGTTCTAAACCTGCACGAATAATTTTTTTCTGATGAACACAAAAGAAGATATCTTGACAAATGATGGCAAGCACACAGCCGATTGCAACCATAGACTGTAAAAAAGATGGACGACTAGGCGCGGCTTCCTTGCATTGTAATGAACTGAACGTAAATTGTACGACGATGGGCGCTGACATGTTACACAAAAAAAACATTAGTTTGGAGCCAGGGCATGCGCAAAAGGAATTGTCCGTGGAGCCCGGAGGCGGAGCCGCAGTATCACGGTACATTCACGGGGCGTAAGGGTTGGCGCTTCCCATTCAGTTTTAATGGGTGACGTGATGCGTTGCCGATCTGAATTGTGGATCCGTCTGCGCCGCGTCCCTGCTGTTGCTCCCGGCAGAAGTTGAACATTTCTCAACTTTTCAAGCGGCAACGCGTGCATCAGCCAATCAGATCGCCTTATTCAAATAACCTAGGCAGAGCCAGCCACTTATGTTTATTGAAGACCGGTGCATGTGTAGCGGCCACTGTGATTGGGTGTTGGCCACGCTTCAGACAAGCCTTCCATTAAGCTTTAACGCTTACACCCTGTGTGAATGCACTGTCAAACTTCCGCCAAAACGCTCGCGTGCCCAATTCAACTACGCCCCTTAAATGTCTTATTTGAATAAAATAAGGTAAGTTAAATACAACTCATTTTGTCGCTGTGAAAAAACACAGAAATTTGAAAATTAATAGTTATATCTTCAATCTTCCATTTCTATAGTATCACATTCCTAATTTCTAAAATGAAACTTATCACAAAAATAAACAATTTAACATATTCCAGCGTGATAACAAATGCCTTAAAGAGCACCTATTTAATTCCTAAAAACAACGTTATTTTGTGTATTTGGTATAACACAATGTGTTTGCGTGGTTTATGGTTCAAAAAACACATTATTTTCCACATACCATAATTTTTTGTAGCTCCTGATATTCCTGTCTTCCTGAAATGCACTGATTTTGTACAAAGCTTATCGATCTGAAAAGCTCGGTGTCCCTGATTGGCCAGCCAATCTGTATGTTATGATTGGCCTGAATACCTCTGACGTCAGCCGGAAATGTGACGCCCCTTACCATGTTTGAAAGATTCGCTCACAATGCAATGCTAACAGGAGTTAACTTACAGGCTGTGAGTCCGAAACGCGAGAAATTATGATAATGTCGGTCTTGTCTACGTCACCAATCCCAGGAAGTAAACTGTTGCCTACAATCTGTGTGTTTGTTGTACTCCAAGAAAAGAGATTTATGTTGGAGACTCGCGTCATCCTGTATTTTGGGGTTTGTACCTTTTGCATATCGTTAAAATGTACTAATACACACCTACACACCAAAGGAAATTTAAAAACGTAAATCGGAAGATAGGTGCTCTTTAAAGGACCAAAAACAGCTTTCGGAAAATTTTATTGGAAGTGTAATTAATTTTTTTATTTTGACCCGAGTCCCGTTCATTTGCATGGAGAGGCACCAGTCACCAGAGGGCGATCAAAAAGCCAGCAGCTTCACTTTTTAAGATGTATGAGACACACCTGATTGTAACCATTGACTTCCATAGTAAGAAAAACAAATACACTGGAATTCAATGGGTACAGTCTATTGTGTGCTTAACATCATTTATTAAATTATTTTCTTCTCCATTTATCACAATACTTCCAGAATATTTGTAAGGAAGTCAATGGTTACAATCAGCTGTGTGCTTACCATCATTTATCAAAATATATTTTGTATTCATCAGAAAATAGAAATTCATACAGGTTTAGAACAACATGATGATGAGAATCTTTAATAAAAATAATAATAAAATAATAATAATAATATTATCAATAATTCATCATGTTTCACTCAAAAATGCATCAAATACATAATATGCAGAGTAAAATGGGTTGCAAACACTGTTTTATGTTGAGTTAAGGTTGCCATTATCACACAATACAATATGCAATATGTTAATTTTACCCTGCACATTTTGTACTCACATTTTATTGCTTTGGAGACCCTTGCCTGCCTGTCTCATATGGTCTGTTTGTTTGTTTGCATGCAGAGTGTTTGCGGCATTTGAAGCGCCGTTGAGTGTCAGTGTGTCTTATACAGCAACCTCACAACCTGGTTATCTCACTGTATTTAGACATGCCTGCACTTGGTGATAAGCCAGCGTTTGGGTTTTGCACATTTCCATTCAGTTTATTCTTTGACATCTGTTTATTATGAAATATATACAATAACATTGTGCACATGAGACACAAATGTCTAATTAATTCTCTAGTTGTTTATAGAACAGCACTGCTGGAGTCTGCAACATGCTTTTCAGCTTCATTCTCTGTGTGTGTCCACCATTTTAGTGCACTGACGTCACAGTTAATCTTAATGTCACATGACACCCAGAGAGAATTTTGGCATTGTTCAAATAGCCAAATGTTTGCAAAAGATTTTTAAATATACAAAACATACAAATTCATACAATCAATTTAAAGTTGCCATCTATCATATCATTTTTTGAGAAGAGATTTAATTTTCAAGATGTTGTGAGTGATATTTAACATGCAGTTACTGTTTGCTATGGTGTGCTGCCTAATTCTGGTCTCCAAACCTGGCCCTGGTCCCACAATCTCAGAAATAAATGTACAAAAGTGGTTACTGGGGTGGTACCAAGGGGCAACCTTCCAATCTCTCTGATGAAGCCAATACGGAAGTCACTTAAACTGCAATTCATCGCCTGGCTGCTAAAGGCTGGCTCCAAAACAATTCAATTCCCATAGACCTCCATATTAAAATGCCCAACTTTACAGTAAAAAATAATATGTTCACAGCCTCATCCATTTAAATTATATTAAGCCTTAAAGTTAGCATAATAAAGGGTGTGGCCACTTCATTGACGGGTGAACTGCCACTGCTGTCACTAGAATCGAGCTAGGCGGGAGTGGTTTTATCAACCAGCCACCTCAGTTTCACCCATATCCCGCCTCTTTACCCATTTTCGGTTATCCACAAGTGATGCACAGTGACGCGTGCCGAAGATGGCGACGACAGGCACCGCCTACTTTCATAGATATATACACTAGATGTTGCCTTGGGGTTCTAAGCAGGCGTCAAAACTGCCGCCATCTTGAAACAGGGGTCTTGTCATAGGAAGTAGCAAGGTAAAGTTGCTATCTCCGCCTGTACTCCGAATTCATGGACGATGCCAGACTTTTGTGCTGCGTATAGATGTTAGGCCTTGTAGCACTATGCATTATATTTAGAAAACGTACATTTTCATAATTTCAAAACTTTTTAATTTTTTTGTTGAAACGAACCAAAAGAAAACCAAGAAAATCGCATTCATGACGATTTATGGTGATTTTATTTCCATTACACCATTGCCTACGATGACGCTGATGCGGGGCTCCCCTGTTTCAAGATGGCGGCTCCATTTCTATTCGGCGGCTCCAATGAACTGCTGTAGCCAAGGCGACATCTAGTGTACATATCTATGGCCAACTTCAAGCTTCAAAAAAGCTCTTCACAAACCTAAAGGGGATCGCACACCGGCCGCGCAGCTCAGCGCCGCGCCATTCTATAAAAAATCTAACACATTGTTTTCTATGAGTATACGCACACCGGCGCCGCCAGGTGGCGCCTGTCCGCCCCGCCCAGCTGTGGCTTAGGAAGTTGCTCAAATCCCTGTCGCGCCACACAGCGCCACTCACATAGTTTAACATTAAATAACATCATATTTGTCCCACATCATTAATGATTAACATTGGCTGCTAACGTATATTTTACATTTTGAAGTAGATGCTATCTGACGAAGCTCGTGCTATTTAATGTGCACTTCCGGTTTACAATACCTCCGAGTTCTCCTAGGCACGATGCGACGCTGAGCTGCGCGGCCGGTGTGCGATCCCCTTAAGAGTGACGTCATGGACACTAGGCCTTTATTTTTTTACAGTCTATGGATGGTACCATTTTACCCAAAGAGTGTATTTTAGTACCTCAAAGGTGCATAGTTGTAGGAAATGCATACATATCTGTACCCAAATGGTACGCATGAGGACCTTTTTAAAGGGTATCAACCAAGCTTTGTATCTTTATTTCTGAGAGTGTACCTTTATTGTCTATGTGAATGGTAGCAATGCTATCTCGGAATGTCGCCACTGACCAATCAGAATCAAGCATTCCAGAGTATCATGCAATAAAATTCAAATAACATATCATACTCGAAATGTATTGTTTCTTTATCCTATAATTAAAGTAATTTGTGTTCGCACTCACCTGCAGACACACATTTTCCAGGACAGGATTGTATCTCTGCATGTACAGATGGATGTGATTGTGGGTGGTCTTCTTGCTCGCTTAACTGCACAGTGTGTATTTCATGAAATTTCTTACATTCTGCTGTGTTCTGCTGTTGAAGCTTGTGTTCAAAATCTGTGTTTTTGATGCTGTCAGTGTTGCATAGAAATTCTTCTTGTTGTTGTTCTTGGACAAGTGGACTTTGAGAAAAGCATTCATTCATTTCAAAATTTCTGACCAAGTTTGTTTGCGTGTTTGGGCTTTCTGTAGACTGTGTACAGAGTAGATCAGGAGGAGCCGGCTGAACAGCAACCTCACGTTTCTCCTCTCCGACAAACTTCATCCTACATCTAGCGAGTGTCTTTTTGTGTAGCCGCGAACCTCTGTACCTTTTGTAATCTTCTCGTAAGGTTGCCTCACTTGAAGAAGATTTAGAAGAATCTGAATCTGAAGGGCATCTATTTTGGGATGAGCTTCCGTTACCCCCTGTGCTCCCTGTTTGGTTTGTGGAAGAAGAAACAATTCTGCATGCTTGAGGAGATTTCAAGTATGTAAGTCTACTGTCAGGCGTCCCACAGGCTCTTTTGATCACAGGTCTACAGATTCTGCCCAGTTGACTGCATTCGGTGGATGATCCGTGGCTCTTCAAAGGGAACTGGAAGTTGCTTATCCGGCCGCACTGACCTAATGCATAAATGGATGTATTGAGGTCTGTCTCTGAACCTGTGAACTGAAGCCTGTTCTTAGATTTAGACGTAAGGTTGTCATTATTGCTGGATTGATTGAGTTGCGTAGGGTAGATCATCAGTTTAAGGTCTTTAGAAATATCATCGACGGCTCTGTTTTGCCTTCTAGATGAAATCACTTCATTGTATCCTTTTAGAGAACTTGTACTGCCAAGTTTTTGAAATGCACCCTCTTGGTTTGTGGTAATTTTTGGTGAATGTGTTTGTTTTGAGGTTTGGCTCATTTCTTTCATTGAAGCTTGTGTGAAGTTTTTCTTGTGGTTTTGATGTTTAGCACTGCCTTGACACATCAAGTTAGGTCTTCCTATCTCCTTAGCTGACCCTAACATTATCTTGGAATGAATGGGAAGTGGAAGCCTTCCCAAAATACATGGAGGTCCATCCTGAATTCTTGACTCGTTCTCTTCACTGCTCGGCTTCCTCTTCTCAAGTTGAGAGAGCTGGGTGCCAACGTTTACAATCCTCCCTGTTTTAATCAATCCGAGACGGATTTTAACAAGATTTGGGTCTTGGGATCGGCGCTTCTTTTGGTAACTAGCTAAAGTCTGTGGTATTCTTGCATCAACATGTTTCAACATGTGAGGGCTTAAGCTTTCGAACTTTGTAGGTTTGGTAACTCCAGTGACGTTTTTTAGTTGAGGTTGATCCAGTTTTGGGACAGTTTTCTCCCTTGTTCTGGTTATGGGAATTGATCTAGCTTTTCTCTCAGGGGATGAAATGGGTGTGAATCTAGATGTTTTATTCTCTTCTGTCAATTTCTTATCATGCATATAAAGGGAATCCAATGGTTTGTTTTCTTCAATATGTACTGATGAGCTGTCAGTTGATGTTGGCTCAAATTGAGAAATGGTTTCATCTGGTTTCAGATGTGGAACATTCAGACATGTGTCCCCTGTATTGATGATGCTGTGGACCCAGAACAGTAAGAAATGTATAACGGTAGCTAATAACTAAATAAATGTTTTTTATAATATAATATAAAATAAAAGACATTACAAAATGTAAAAAGTGTTCCTGTACAGTGACTATATAGCTAATTGGTACACTGTCAGAAAAAATGGTTCCTATCAAAAAGTACACATTTGCACCAAAGATTTCATATTAGAACCTCAAAGGTGTATATTGGTAGGTGTTTTTGATGTGACGGAGGTTCTAGCAAACCAATCACAGCACTTGTGATCCACATAGAGCAGACGCGTTGTTAAATTTCTGGCGAGGTGCGTGGACGACGACACAAAGCTTCAAACAGCCTACGCATAGCCTACGGAAGGGGTCTTCAACCACTTTTCTTTGAGGGCCAGATTTAAAAAAAATGTAATAATGATGCGGGCCAAACTTTTATCCCTATTTTTAACTTTTATATATATTTAACTTTTACCTATTATATGTGTCGCATGTGGTGTAGTTGCACAAGTAATTTTTTTTAAAGCATCCAAAGCTCAAATTGGATAAAAAAAATTACACTCCTGCAAATAGTTCAACCTACTATTTTTAGTTTTGACTTGTGAGAAGTTGACAACTTATAAAAACAAGTTGAAAATTGTTTAACTTAATTTGTTATATATGTTGATTTGATGTAATTTTTACAGTGTGCATAAATGTATAGATTGAATGCACTGTAAGTCGCTTAGGGATGCATAACAATTAAAGGTATTGCGGAGGATTTTCTGTTTCCAGGTGGATCATCAAGACTATTGGTCCTCCTAGTTGTCAATCAGGAGTGTTGTGCAATTGCATTTTTTTAAAAAGTGGAGAAGGCGGTTCTTTTCTAAAATTCGAGAAAATCCTCCGCTATACCTTTAATCGCGATTAATCTATAGCAGAATAAAAGTTTGTGTTTTCATCATATGTGTGTGTGAACTGTGTATAATAATTTTGTATATATAAATATGCACACATGCATGTATATATTAAAGAAATGTTTACGTGTGTATATACATTTGTGTATTTATGTATAATTTATATTATATATAAATAATATATAAATATATATTTTTCTTAAAATTATAAATGAATGTGTGCATATTTATATATAATTATTGTACACAGTTCACACACAATATAATGTAAACAAAAACTTTTATTCTGCTATAGATTAATCGCGATTAATCGTTAAGTATCCGTACTTTGGATACAATAGTCTGCCAAACGCATACATGTAAACTGAAAATGAAATGTAAACATGTATATTGTAAGGAGGAGCATACCAGGGTGGAGAACTGTGCATCTGGTTCTGGTGTTCCAGGGTCCCCCCTGTTTGACTAAAGGAGGAATTGTGGATGGGCTTTTTGAAGTTGACAGAAGAAAGAGGCTCATGGGAGGATGGATTAGTGGGTGATGGAGATAGTTCAGGTGTGGGACAAGGAGACAAACGAACCGGAGAATAAGATGAAATAAAATGAGAAGATGGACTGAGACGAGAAGGGGAGGAGGATGAGGAAAGTGGACAGGGTGAGAGACGAGATGGAGAAGAACTAGGGCTAAGACTTGGCGAGAGTGTTGCGGAGAGAAGAGAAGGTGTGTCGAGGAAGGGTGATGCAGATCTTGCAGTTAATGCGTGTTCGGTAGTGTCTAGCTCCTTTGGGTTCATTGTAGCTTAAGACGGCCTGTTGAATTGAAAAAAAAGTATAAGCATGCGATACAAAATGAATTTGTTCAATGATACTGTAGATTAAGTCACATGCTGAGATGCAAACGCCGCTAAACACCCTCTTTCCACTTAATCTGCTTAACCCTAACCTCAAGTTATTCAGTAATAACGTTTTGTTGGCAGAATCCGCTAAGTGCATGGGTCCCTTGTGAGTACTTGGACCTGGATACAACCAAAATGTGGCAGACACATGACACAGCGCCCCCTAATGTGAGGTTTCATTTTTACATTCTGACTTCCATCATTTGCAGTGTTTATAGACAGTTGCAACCTAAGTGATTTTGCAACTCTTGTCCAAAGAAATTGATGTTTTTGCTAAATAAAGCTTGCATGCACTTGTTTTGCAGACAAATTTGTTAAATACCAATGAAATGACTAAAGTGACATTTGTGGGAAAAAAATTCAATTACTGACTAACATTTTCATTGTCATTAAAGTGAAATTATTGAAACTAAACATAATAAAAATGCTCATTTATAAGATAACAATGTCAAACGTACTTAGAGGATTTTGCATCTGCAGAAAGCACAGATCCAAAATTCAATGAGGTCATCATACAGCTTTTTAAAGAAGTGTATTTGATAAGCATATACAATTCTATAGATTTATTACAGGTTGATACACATATGATATATAATTACTGACCTGTGAGCCTGTTTACTGGAGAAGAACGCTTGGGAAATGAAGAGGAACGAGTGCGTCAGGAAGTGGTGGGTACTAGACTTACATTCTCTCCATTCTTCTCATCTGAAGCTCCACTGTCTCTTTCACCCACTCTTTTCACTCCACTAAATGACAGTGGCAGATTTTGTAAAACTCTTGGTGTAAAAAAACATGAAGGGGAGATATATAGCTACTGAAGTACCCCAAATTTATTTTATTTGTTTACAGTCTTTGTAAAATAGCAGACATGCTAAAATCAGCTAAAACAGAGACATGCTATAATTGATAATAGAGTTGTGCATACATGGCAGTGATAACAAAGCATTAAGTTTATCAATATTTACCTACAAAGACTAAACTGGTTTGAATCTGTAACAGTCCAAAAAAAATTAATTTTCACACAAAACTACTACATGAGAATAACTAATACACATCCAGGACCTTAAATAGCAATGGTATACCACTAATAAAACTATTAGAACAGTATAAGTGTCTTTTCAGTGTATCATTGTTTTTACAAAGATGATCTCAATACAATAGATGATACAAATCCTATAAGGTCATTCACCTTAAACAAGTTTTCAGTTAAAGGGATAGTTCACCCAAAAATGAAAATTCTTTCATCATTTATTCACTCTCTGTATACATTTCTTTGTTGTGTAAAAAAGATATTTTTTTTTCTGATAAACACAAAGGACGATATTTTGAGGAATATTTGTAACCAAACCGATCAGAGCTTAGTAGGAAAAAAGAATACTATGGAGATCAATGGGGCCTCTGATCGGTTTGGTTCTGAACATTCCTCAAAATATCTTCCTTTGTGTTCATCAGAACAATAAAATTTATACAGGTTTGTAAAAACACGAGAGTGATTAAATTAAGACAACATTTTAATTTTTGAGTGAACTATCCCTTTAACTTGAGAAATATGGCAGTTTTTTATCAGTAGCTGCCAGTGTTGAGTAAGTTACTCAAAAAAAGTAATTAATTACTAGTTACTAATTCCATCTTCAATCATGTAATTAGATTACTTTACAAATTACTCTCTCAAGTTTTTAATTACTTATTACTAATTACTTGAAATGGCTCGAATAAATAATATATAAAAGTACATCAATTATTCTGGTCCCACTTAAGGGTCCAATTCTATCTATTAACTAACTATTAACTACTTTTGCCTCAATATACTCCAACAACTAATACTAAAGAAGTTATACATTTTAAGTATTGGTAGAAATGGGGAGGGTTAAGGATGTAGAATAAGGTTTTGCAGAATCGGGCATTAATATGTGCTATTAAGTATTAATAAACAGCCAGCATCTCATTAATATTAATGCTAATAATCAACCAGTTAATAGTGAGAATTGTAAACTTAAACCATGTTAAATCCATTTTTGTATTATAGTATATATAATTGTTTAGAGTCCATTAAGTTACATCAGAAGTAACTGTAATTAGATTACAAGAAAAATAAGAGTAATCCCTTACTTTACTTTTTCAAAGGAAAAGTAATTTAATTACAGTAACTAATCACTTAGTAACTAGTTACACCCAACACTGGTAGCTGCAAAGTTACAAATGACAGTACTATCACCAGTGTTGGGGGTAACGCATTACAAGTAACGCGCATTATGTAAAAATATTACTTTTCTAAAGTAACGAGTAAAGTAACACATTACTTTTTAAATGTACACATTAATGTTTGAGTTACTTTTTCAAAAAAGTAATGCAAGTTACTTTTTTAGTTTAATTAATTTGATTAAAAAAATTATGCACTGAATTTAAGTAAATGTAGTCAGATTATGCACTCTATGCGTACACGCCTGTGTGGGAACAGTTTGAGTCAGAAACTGAGATGGCAGGCCAGAGCTCGACATTTTTGTGATGAAATATGCAATTTCTGAATTCAGAACTTTTCAGTCATAAAAAACACCAGCAAGGCCTGAAAGAGATCAAGTAACGCAAAAGTAACTAAAAAGTAACAAGCATTACTTTCCATAAAAGGAACGCAATTAGTTACTTTTTTGGGAGTAACTTAATATTGTAATGAATTACTTTTAAAAGTAACTTTCCCCAACACTGACTATCACTAGTTTGGTGACTTATGACAAACAGCATGTTAAGTAATAAGCGCTGCTAAAAGTATATGCTTCAGTTTACAGTATATGTAGCTCAGGATGTGGCTTTTCCAGATTTTTCAGGCATGTTCTAAAATTAAAAGAACGTTGCCATCATGCCCTGAAAAGTATTAATATTAGTTGTTCATTTTATGTAAGGTGTCCAGGCAAAGAAAGAAAAATTTGTGTGGTAAATAGATTGTTTGTTCGGTTTAAACTAAAATTTCCATTACTGTGAGATAAGGTTTTGTGTGGTTTGCTTTAAAATAGTCAAAGTAATACACTGACTGGCCAATACAGACTTTTTTGGCCAAATCATATGTGATCAAAATAAAAGATATCAAGATTATATTTTCACAGGATGATGTAGAAAACAGTACTCCCCAAAAATGTCTTCAGCTGGGTTTTCACAGACTGGGTCACATGTTTAATGTAATAATCATATATCTATAAAAAGGTGTTTTTTGTCGTGTAAAACCCCTGCTGCCTGCATCATACCCAAATATTATCATCAAAAAAATAAACTCAGTAAATGAACATTAATTTGGATGAAAAAGCATCAATACATGATGTAGCGCAAATGTCTCATTGATCCTCTTGTCATAGCAAAGCATTGCTGTCGTCGTCCCTGGAATGTGTTTGCCTCATGGGGACCATCTGTTGGCGTCTCAGTGACTTGTTGCTCCATTTGTGAGCCTCCTGAAGACCCGGCTCTAGGAAATACAGACAGGCTCCAAAACCAGCCAGTACGAGGATAGAGACCAGCAGATAGACAGGGACAAACCAATCCAGAAACATCCAAGGCATTTTGTTTCCTCTGAAACAAAGCAGAGATAGACGAGACAATATATGCATTTTTTCCTCACGATACAACAGGATCCAGGTGGAGTAAATAAAATGATCCATATAATGTAACTTTGCTATGCAGTACTAACACCCCGACCCCCCCCCCCCCTTCCAAAAAAATAGAAGTAGGAATATTTCGACAGCATCAGCATGTCATAACAGATTCTCACAATATTAAATTGATTGACTTTATAAAGTCGCTCTCTACATGCACACATGCATCACGGGTTTCCACATACCTGCAGTCCTTCTGTGATCGTCTGTTGGCGTTTGGGTTTATTAGTGCCAAAACTAAGGCTGAGTGGACTGTATTGTCTGATTTAAAGCTCTCTTATTTAAAGCTAAGTGCACTGATCTATGTGCATTTTATTTGATGTTATGGAATGAGGGGTTTTCTTGCACCCTTGCTTTCGTTCTCTCGGTCAAAGCTGTGCCATCCCATTCCGGATGGGAGGGTGGGTAACCATGGAAACATCTCTGACGAAGAAAGAGTCACAGCTGAAGTTACATAATTTTTTGGTAACCCTTTCATTTCAATCCCAGTCTCATCCTATAATATATGAAGGGTATATAATTTTTTATAAAGGAATAAAAAATGTTTATTTTGTCATGATTTCATTATGTCCTTGTTAAGTAAAACACAAAAGGTGTCATCTATCTAGTCTTAGCTTTTTTTAATAAATGTGAATGGTGGCCACAGCTAAATTTTAATTTTGGGGTAAACGAACCTCAAGGTTATTACTCCTGAAATGTCATTATTCAACCCCACTGTGCCAAGCACAAATACTGTAGCTTAACATGACTGACACTTTCCAAAATAATCTTCCATATTACTGACACTCCTCCTCGCAGACACACGCTTTACCAGCTGTCTTTTCAGCCTAGCCCAGAGTTGAAACATGCTTGACTGAATTAACACAATAAGCAGATTCTCAAAAAAAAAAAAAAAAATGGCAAAATATATATAAAACCATTAAAAAAAACAATAATTCTTTCACTGCAAAGATTTTTTTTGTAAAATCAAGTGAATTTATGTTTAAAACAATGCCAATATGGTAAGAAAAATAAACTTGAATCAAGTAGTTAAAGGGGACATATAAATTTTGTCCATGTTTAAAGGCACTCTAAGCGAATTCACGCATTTTAGACCATAAAACATTTGTTGTTACATACAGCAAACATCTCCTCACTATCTGCTTGCTACCTAACCGCTGATCAAACTGTAAAAAACGTGATCTCTGTAGACAGCCCAGGCTCCGCAAACTGCAATACAAACAAAGTGGCCAAACCTACAAACAGAAACCATAACAAAGTGTTCCAGCCAATAAACGACAAGAAGGATTTGGGGGTGGGGATTGGGCGCGTTCATGAAAGCACGGAAGGGAGGGGGAGCGGGAGGAGTTAGCTACGCTCCGTTTGTTTGAAAACAGTTCAAACGTCAACAAAAAGTGACGTCAAACAGATTCGTTTAGAACGTCTTTAAGTGCTATAATTGGGTCCCCAGTGTTTCTATCAACCTAGAAAATGTAAAAAAGATCAACCCAGTTAAATAATTTTGGTAAACCATTCTCTGCAAGCATGTGAAAAAACATTGAAATTTGACTCCCCTTATGATGTCAAAAGGGGATCTTATTATAATAATACTGCCCCTTATTCTGCACTATCCAACCACAGCACTGTCATTTAGTGCACAGAGAGAGAGAGAGAGAGAGAGAGAGAGAGAGAGAGAGATAAAGAATTGACAACACAATTGAGTTTCAACTTCAACAAACCACCATCATGGCAATCAGTGTTTGCATTACATCAGCTCATTTGCATTTTAAAGGACACACCCAAATGTGCAAATTTTTCTCACACCTACAAAGTGGCAATTTTAACATGCTATAATAAATTATCTGTGGGGTATTTTTTGAGCTAAAACTTCACATATGTACTCTGGAGACACCAAAGATTTATTTTACATCTTAAAAAATTCTTGTGAATGTCCCCTTTAAATGTGGTGTGTAAATTTTAGCGGCATCTAGTGGTAAGATTGCAACCAATAGCTTACCCCTCAGTCTGTTCAGAAATCATTTGGTAATTTTGCCTCTCAAGTAAATGTATCTCGATTTAAGAATTTTTTTGATATTTGTATTGGAAAAAAACATGTAAATGCTAAAATACCTAAAGGGCACATATTATGCAAATAATATGAATGTTTGTATATAATAGGGCTTCTCACACTGCGCTTAACCCTATAGGTTATCTTCGTTCTAAACCCCATGTTTAACCCTCGGTTAAGGATCATTTCACACTTGTAATTTAGAAGCGGGGTTATCCCTGTAATAAACCCAGCATTATGATTATTATTAAGATAATTACAGACAGGTGTATTGGAGCTGTGGTTGGAGACTCCTGACCCAGGGATGCACAGTGTGAAACGTCAGATTATGAATACCCAGGGTTATCTCTTAACCCCTGGTGAAGTATGAACAGTGTGAAACGTGAAACAGATAACCCGGGATTTCGTTAACCTGGGGTTTAGGGTTAACTATTTCAAGTGTGAAAAGCAGTGTGTTGGCAGTGTGTGAACACCTACAATGAAAAAATATAGCTGCAAGCAGCAATCATCGGGGTCAAGCCAAAAAGGGCAGAGAGGAAAGTAAAAATGAGTTCGGATGAGCAATTTAAAGAACCTAGGAAAATCTCTTGATTTCACACAAAATAACAGTTATCAGCAAAAAAGCTGTGTTCTCCTTCAGCGAAATCTCTCCTTCTCTTCTCGATGAGCATTGACAACTAGAACACTGAAGGAAATGTAAGTGGTGCTTGCAGTGGCAATACTCAGCTCACAAAATGTAACAGTGGTAAAAATGAGTCAAAAGAGCCCACCCCCCCATGTCTCTACGATGTTCTGATGCAGAAATATAGCTCTTACAAAAATGGTTTATAAGGTATTCTCATTGGTTGCTAGGGAGTGAATTGGTATGCACCAATGATTATACACCAAGCCATTAAAGGAATAATCCATGATGACTCAAGGTTTTAATTGTACTGTGGCATGTTTGGTATCGTTGGACTCGGCGACTACTCAGGACTCCTATGAACCAAGTCCCGTCAAAATACGTCAATCACAGCCAAAGTTATAAGCGTGTAAAACATTTGTCTTTCCACTAGGTGGCGCTGTGACAAAACTGGGCATGCCCCCTCAATTCCTAACTGGCATCACAAGTACCAAGTGCTGTGTAAATAGGCTTAAGTTTGGTGAAGATTGAGCCTTAAAATCCATTTTTTAGCGCTCTAAGTAAAATTTGTTGACGCGGTTTACGGAAACGAATTGACGAATCGACATGAATTCCATAACTTTTTGCCTTGAGGGTCTGTAGATGCCACATACCGATTTTCGTGGCAATCGGCAAAAACTCTAGGACGGGTTCGCAAAAGTAGGTTTAACAAATAATTCAAAATGGCGCAAACATTTTCATGACGGAAAATGACGTCATATGGTCCAATCGAAACGGCTTGAGCCAAGAAATCAGAGGAAACAGTAATTTTGTTTCTAGGAGATCAGAAGTTATTAGCAAAAACGTAAGTGCAATTTGGACTGTTGGTGGCGGTAGAGGGCTTGAGATAGAGACTCCGAGTTTGCCGTGGATATTATTTGGACTGTTCTCTATCAGTGTGCCCAATTTCATAACTTTCCTATGTAAGGTTCTATGGGCTGCCATAGGCCGCAATGGCGGAAGAAGAAGAAGTAGAAGCTGGAAGAATAATAAGAAAACTAACGGATACAATAGGGGTCTTCGCCCATTCTGGCTTGACCCCTAAAAATCCACGCACTCCTTCTTTTTTAATCCCCAGTAAACCCAAAGCAGTCTCATTAGAAATCAAGGTTTGATTCACTTGTTAATATGACGTCACACTAACAAAGCCCCACCCACAGCCACTGATTGATTTTACTCAAAAGCTTTTCTAAATGTGTTTGTTAGCATGTTGTAGCAATAGTTGTAGGATAGTTGTAGACTATCCGTAGCCTGTGCGTAGCTCTGCGTAGCCTGACGTGCACCTCGCAAAAATTTTAACAGCGCGTCAGTTCTACGCGGACCGCAAGCGCTGTGATTGGTCCACCAGAACCCCTCCCGTCAGGTAATACAAACTGCGTCATAGGTATTTCCGTTTGCGACGGTGAAAACAAAGATGAGCCAAGTTGAGGAGTGATTTAACTCAAACTGCAACAAAATTCACTGTTTATTTACTTCCATCATTGCTGGTCTTCTCAAATCATACACAACAAGTTGCGGTTTCTTCTTCGTTTGTGGGTTAACTTGCCAAGTTTCTTCTCCTCTGACGATCACGCTGCTACTGTGGTTACACGCGTGGATACTGCCTACTAGCGGTTTGCGCGTGTTTGCATGTCGACGCAGAGGACAACGCAAAAGTATAAATGAAAACCGACGCAGAACCTACGCCGTCGCGGCTACGCCGTAGGACCTACGCACGACTATAACAAGCCCTTTAAGGGCGATTTATAGTCGTGCGTAGGTCCTACGGCGTAGCAGCGACGGCGTAGGTTCCGCGTCGGTTTTCATTTATAGTTGTGCGTCGCCGTCCGCGTAGACGGGCAAACACACGCGAAACCGCTGGTTGGCAGTAATCACGCGAGTAAACACAGTAGCAGCAGAAGTCGTCACAGAAGGAGAAGCTAAGCAAGTAAACCCACAAACGAAGAAGAAATAGCAACTTGTTGTGTATAATTTGAGAAGACCAGCAATGATGGAAGTAAATACACAGCGACTTATGTTTCAGTTTGAGTTAAATCACTCCTCAACTTGTCTCATCTTTGTTTTCACCGTATCAAACGGAAATACCTATGACGCAGTTTTTTTACCTGACGGGAGGGGTTCTGGTGGACCAATCACAGCGCTTACGGTCCGCGTAGAGCCGACGCGCTGTTAGAAATTTTGTGAGGTGCGCGTCAGGCTACGCAGAGCTACGCACAGGCTACGGATAGCCTACGCCGTAGCTACGCCGTAGGACCTACGCACGACTATAAATCGCCCTTTAGTCGAAAGCAGTAGCTCATTTGCATTTAAAGGTCCAATAGGGACATTTTAGACATGCTATAACAAATAATCTGTGGGGTATTTAAAGATGAAACTTCACAGACACATCTTAGGCACACCTGAGATTTATATTACATCTTGTAAAAATGGGCATAATATTGGCCCTTAAACCTCATAATTCCACACAAAATTTTTAGTGGTTTGTGTTTTTTTTACATATATTTATGTGTCATTAAAAAATTTTATATTCACTGAAAGACAGAATAATAGAAACTTAAAGGGCACTTTTTATACATTTGTTCTGGTTCAAACATTTACAAGCACCAACATGTCAGACATTTAAAGTCGTCTGTATGATGAAGAACACTGGGAAACACACGGTCATCTTCAAAGTGTCCCAACAAACACCAACAGCGTAAACAACTAATCACAAAAGTTTGTTCTTATTAAGCAGTGTAAATTACCCTGTCAGAAGTATGGTGGCTGCGTATACATTTCTGGATTAATAATAATCTGGGTCTGTCTGGAATATACAATTACCTTTTATACAGACAGGTGTTTTGCAGAATTGCTCTGAATACATTTTGTGAAATAACATCAACAAAAAATCTGTGTAAACACAACACTGTCCACATCAGCAGGTGGTAACATCCTGCACACCTCAATCACTACAGTAGTGGTACTCATAACTAAACAAGAAAAGCTAATAGTTTAGAGCCGAATATCCATTGTTCTGTTAAAACTTTTTTATAAAAGAAAACCTAAAATTGTAATCTCCAAAACAATTAGCACTAATAAAGGAATTAGCCAATGTGTATGCAGCATTCGGGTTATAATTTGGCGGTCTGTCCATCACTGTCATTCTTTGCCTGGTCAGTACTGTGAGACTGAAGAAAATCAGTGATTAAGGGGGCAACGGTCTCTGGATTGTTGAGATGAACGTGATGGTCTCCTTCTACGTCTACAATGGTGGCCTAAAGAGGAGGTAGTGAAGAAATAGGAGAATATTAACAAACAAAATATATTTACGTATACATTTGTCCACAAAAGTGAGCATAAAATCTAATACAAAAAGTATAATAAAAGTGTGTGCGTGTTCTTACTTTCTGCTCTAACCAACCCTTCTGAAGGGCATCTGCATATCCATAATGAAAAGGGAACTGTTTATCAAACCCTTGGCTTGCCCTGAGGAAAAAAACTATCTTTATTCGAATCCCAATGCAGTAGGTAATAAAAGCAATAGACAAATATTGTTCCTTTAATATTATGATTATTAGAAATAACACTGTGCGGACAAGCAACGATCAATGTTGTGAATAGTCAGTGGTGTTTCTTTTGAACATTTTGTATTAGGATTTGTTTTAAAAGCCGAACTTACTTAAGTAACATCACTCTGGCTTGAATTTTAGTCTGCATAAACAGGCTCTGTTCCAGCGTAACCATTGCTACGTTTCTCTGGCACAAAAAAAAAACATCACCAGTTTGCAAATCATTTATAGTGACTTGTAGATGAATGTGTGAACAATGTGAACATATGTGAACCTGTTTGTGAAACCCAATCTGAAGTCTCATCATTTAATTATTATATTAGGAGCATCTAAGTTTGATTGTAATCTTTGGCCTTAGTCAATATCAAGGTTATGTTTTCACAGAATATTCTTTACATTGTGTAGGATGATTTTATGTATAAAACAGTAAATCGATTTCACAGGCAGGGTCACATATATTTCCTATGCCTTGTGGGAAACAGAAGAGTCAGATCTGTCATATCCGAGTATGATTATACATATAAATACATATTTTTATATCTATTATAGAAAGTGCTCACCAGGTTAATTCTGAAGTCTCGGTTGAATACCACTCCTGAAAGAGAAGGGAAGCATTTTGCCAGAATTATTACTACTGTGAAAAAACTTTGAACAAGCATGAGATTAGTTGACATTATAAATGTGACATATAGAACGCTATATATATCTAACCTCCCTCAACTTCCCGAACTGCTCGCTCTAAAAGGATGTCTGCAGACTCTTCAGAAAGGAAACGGTTTGCAGCCATTAACCTGAGAGAGAGGACACAAAAATATTAACTGATCAATGAATATAAAACTGTTTGTTATTAAAAAGAAACTTTTGTGGTTGCAAAGAGCAGTGATACAGCAGAAAATATAGACATTCAATCCCATTTCTCAATTTCCAATTATTATTAATCATTATCCGGTATACCTATAAACCTGTATACATTTCTTAGTTCTGCTGAACAAAAATGAAAAATTATAAAAACCAAACAGATCTGGGGCACCATTCACTTCCATAAGTATAATTTTTTCCTACTGCGGAAGTCAATGGTGCCCCAGATCTGCTTGGTTCAATCAAAATATCTTCATTTGTGTTCAGCAGAACAAAGAAAAATTTATATGTTTGAAGCAACTTGAGGGTATGTAAATAAGGACAGAATTTTAATTTTTTGATAAACTATCCCTTTAATGCTACAGATCTGTTTATTAAGAGTTGGTATTAGTGATGTATATGAAGTATATGAACAAGCTGGTAAAATCAGATATTTCGCTCTAATCCTGCCCAAACAGTGGATTAACATACAGTAAAAGTTTAAGCTCCTCCTTGTTTCAACATCGATGAAAAAACTTTTTTGTTAAAAATTAGGACTGTCAAAAGATTAATCACATACAAAATAAAAGTTTGTTCTTGCATAATGTGTGTGCACTGTGTATAATTATTTTGTATATATAAATACACACACACACATGCATGTATGTATTTAAGAAACATTTACATTTATATATATATATCTAAACACACATACATTTATTTACATTTAAGAAATGTTTTATTTATATATCTTTTTATATATATATATATATATATATATATATATATATATATATATATATATATATATATATATATATATATATATATATATATATATATATATATATATAAAATATTAATATATATAAATATTAATAAATATATATACATGTAAATGTTTCTTAAATACATACATGAATGTGTGTATATTTATATATGCATAATCATAATCACACACAGCACAAACTCAAATATTATGCAAAAAAAAAAACTTTTATTTTGTATGCGATTAATCGTGATTAATCTATGCCCAGCATTAATTTTGATATATTTTATTTTATATATAAATGTAAAAATATATACATAAATAACATGTTTCTTAAATGTATGTGTGTATATATATAAATAATAATTACACACAATACACAAGCAAATATATTATGCAAACACATGCCATTAACAATTCCGACCACTAGATGGTGCTAAATTTGCAAAATGAATTCTGCATTTTCAGAAGTTTGATTTACAACTCTAAACATAGATATTTATAAATGAATCTGCCGGTAACCAATTCAAACACCTTTTACAAAAAAAACAGCAAAAAGGTACAGTATGTACATATGTGGCTTCATTTGCAAATAAATGTATTTTTCACCTCTGTTTGGCATTCTCATACGTGTACACCTTCTCTGTCCGTTCAGCCGACCCTTTTTCATATTGGACTATCCCATCTATCCCTTGTTGCATGTAATCCATTATGGAATTCTAATGAAAGGAAATAAATATGAATCAATGCCTAAACTCATCTCTGTGTATTTAATAAGAGCTCCCTATTCTTTTACCATTTTGGTTGGGAGGAATCCATAAGAATCCAAGATAACTAAAGATTCAACCATCTCGGGGTACAGTGCACTGAACTGGAAAACCAGAAGGAAGTGATATCACACACTACATTCACACCACACAGTCTCTGCACTACACAGACAGGATTATTAGGGATACTCACCATTCCTGCCACATTCCCACCTATCAAAAAAATTCAACATCGTAAAAAAATGTATTATTCAAAGTTTTTGCACTAAATTAAAATTTTTATAAGAATATTCTTTATATACATTGATCATGACTGATACTGCTCTGAAAAATCTGAACCAACATATTACATAATAACAAACTGAAATAGTAAATCATTTCTACACTGTAGTGTGAGGTCCTCTGACCTTTCGCAGAAAAAGACAGAACTTTGAACTCTGTAACGTCAATGAAGACAGCAGTAACAGATTCGACTCACCCATACTATGTCCAATTATGGAGAACCGCTTCCATTGAAGAGCTGCAAATCAATTAAAAGACAAAGCAAATGCATTTCTGCTCAGCCATATAAATGAAATGAAAGCATCTGCTGATTTTTATCAAAGATCTTAAGTTACTTCGAACCTTCAATAACGCGCCGAACATCTGCCACATACAAAGTGAAGAGGTAAAAACAACCAGCAGCCCTATGGGAGGACAGGCCATGACCCGCAAAATCAATGGCGACAAATCTCCAGTCTGGGAATGATATAGAAAACAGATGAGATCATACCTAATCTAAATGCATGACTGTATCAGTGGGAATCTTCATAATGGGAATTTTACAGAAATACAACACCATTTGGAAGAAGTGGAATCAGCCTATTAAAAGTTCCACTGTTGTCTGCCCAACCATGCAAGCAGAGCACCGGACGACCATGAGCAGGTCCCCAAACTTGACCTCTGACCTCTCCCCATGGGACAGTCATCTGAAACTCAGACACTATTTTAAAGCACAGACAAGCTAGTTATAATCAAGAATATTTAACTATATGAATATGGTCATTAGTTACTATATATATTTAGTGTGTATTTATATATATTAAGTGCTCTTCAACGACTTTGAATTTTATTTCCCCTTAACATGCTTTACTATTATTATTATTGATAGTAAATATATACTGTAAAGGTAGTCTAGTCAATGAAAACGAGCTTTACCTGCTCGCCTCATCGTAGTTGTGGCAAAGTGTCTGAGACCTTTAAACGCAGGAATCAGTCTGATACCTTGCATTGAAGATTCAATCTTTCAAAGAAAAGGGGAGAAACGTGTGGCTTTTTAAAAATGTGTACAATTTCAGAAACTTTTGTCATTGAGCGCTAAACTGAAATGCATGTTTTTAATTGTAAAAAGTTCGTTATCTAATTGAAATGCCTCCAATTCCGATCACAATAAATCGCCGGTTAGAAGTTTACAATAAAAAAATCTTACACCATAAGCAAACGGCAACCTAGTCACTTACTTTTGAGTTTTCAAAATAAAAGTCTTTGGGTTTAAATGACAATTTGTAAACAATTACTGCATCATCTTCTCTGAAATTTAGAAGAACAACAAAATGTATTGTTTTTAAAACACGTATTTCTTTAAAAGAATATCAACATTTTGATAACGTTCCTCACAGGCGCTCCTCTTACTTTTATTTTGAAAATATTTGGCACTTTAGAATGTACTAATTGTGGCTTCACGTATCAGGAACTGAAAGCCGAAACATTAGGTAAACGCATACTATTATATGTAACGCATGCTTTTAATGGTAAATAACATCTTTTTATATTCATATTTACAACATTTGTGTCTAGAACATACCGTACTTATCAAGACATGCCATTATATCACCACCAACACAACACATAAAAAGCGTAAACAATGACATTGTGGATTAATTCACTGTGCAGTAAAAACTCGTATTACTCGTGAATATTATTTATGTGCAGAACGGATACAATGTTTTTGTTTATAACATAAATCTTATCTTATTGTATTTCAGGGTTCAAGCACTCGCGTACATTCAAATTGAGATTTGATTAATCTTTAGTGTTGACAGAATGGAGGTTCGCTTTACGCGAGGCAAATCTGCCATCCTGGAGCGCTCGCTCACGCGTCCCAAGACCGAGGTGAGCGTGAGCGCGTTTGCGTTGCTGTTCTCCGAGATGGTGCAGTACTGCCAGAGCCGCGTGTATTCGGTGTCTGAGCTCCAGGCCCGGCTGGCTGACATGGGTCAGGGTGTTGGAGCAAGTCTCCTGGATGTTCTTGTGTTGAGAGAGAAAAATGGAAAAAGAGAGACCAAAGTGCTTAACATACTTCTTTTTATTAAGGTATTTCCCTCAAATTCTGCTTAGAGACGCATGTTAAGCTAATTTTTATACATGCTACAGGTGTTAACCCTCTTTCTATTTCTCTTTAGGTAAATGTATGGAAATCATTGTTTGGCAAGGAAGCTGACAAGTTGGAACAAGCCAATGATGATGACAAAACGTACTACATCATTGAAAAGGAACCGCTAATAAATGCCTACATATCAGTACCAAAAGAGAACAGCACTTTAAACTGTGCAGCCTTTACGGGTGGCATCGTGGAAGCTATTTTAACCCACAGTGGCTTCCCAGCAAAAGTTACTGTTCACTGGCATAAGGGGACCACACTTATGATCAAGTTTGATGAGGCAGTCATTGCTCGTGATAAAGCTCTTGATGGCAGGTAGAAGATTGACTGCAGTCTGGTTCTAAGTTACGAGTGTTACATTACTGCGTTTTATTGTAAATGATTGTTTGTTTTTCATATACGTTTACATCTTTACTGAGTCCTCCCCTGCTCTAATAACAAGATTAATGAGTCACAAATTACAGACTTTATTGTACTGATATTATACAGCAAAAGTTGTTATAAAAGACCTGCATGAACATCATCATTGTTGGATGTTTTTTTTTGTCAAAGTAACCAAATGTAAACATTCTGCCTCAAATTTTTAAAGGGAAAGTTCTCCCAAAAAAAGAAATCTATTATTTACTCACCCTCATGTCGTTTGAACACCAAATATCTTTCGTTTTCTTCCAAACGTCGTTTTTTTAATGGTTCTTTAGGGTTTTTTTGGTTACTGAGGTGAATGGTGGTGACCACCTCGGTTCCACTCCCATAGTAACCAAAACCCTTCAAGCTTCAAAATGACCCAAAAGTGTTAAATAAATAACTCCTCTGGACTTGTGTCATATATTATAGGTGTCCTGAATACATTTACTCCTTTACTTTCTTGTTGTGCATATCAGTGTTGTTTCAGTTATTACAAATTATTTAAGGGTAAGCATCCTTAAAAAAACAGTTCAAGCTAAGAAAATATGTACTAAAGAGAGACAACACTTACAGAACAAAGAATAACATTTGGATTAAAATGACATGACGGTGAGTAAGTAATGTTGACAAAATTATTGGGTGAACTAGTATGAGCTGCTGGAACTTACAAAAAATTTAAAATTATATAAAAACCAGTGGTAGAAACATGTCATAACTTTATATACATTTTTTACAGTTTGCCATACACACATTAATAAAATTAACAGCTTTAATACCATTATTATGTTTTAATCTAAATGAAGTCAGCAAGCTGCATTCACTTGTGTGGAAATGGTGGAATTGTGCTACCAATGTATATGGTAAAAGAATATACATTTATCTGTGGCAGTGTCTTCTGAAGACTATGAGAATAAAATCTGTTGTATCAGAAAACCTAGCAGCCCACAACTGAGATTGTTTTTACTGTATTATTCTTATTTTTTTTAATCATTTTGCTGTAGTTTGGTTGTCAAAGTAAAGGAAAGACAAAATTCACATTTTTCAATTTACTCATCTGTGGACATTTGTAACTAAAACAGTGTCCTTCCATCTTTCTTCACCATAAGGAGAGATGAGAAAACACTCAAGAAAGTATCACGGTAACGCTGGTTTTTGACAAAATATACACTACAGTTTTATTTAGGCTACCATCATTAAATTAAGTGGTATTTGGTAGAAACTGGTTACATGCAATATATGCTATTGTAGTCATAGTCATAAGTATAATTATGACATTATGTTGTGACTGTAACACTTGCACCAGCTTTCCTGTAAATGTGTTTAATTACTCGTAAAAACATCATGTGTTTTCCTTATGAGGCATAAATTTAACCTCTGTGCAGTGTGCACATTTCAGAAATGAATTAAATTAAAATCACACTGGATAAATGTATATAAACCTTTGTTTTACAGTTTCATAATATGTTATGTATCCACCAGCTTGACCAGGCTGGAATGGCAGCTTTGCCAGATTGGGAGGATCAGTTTAAGCAAACTATTTAAAGGGGATATTTTACAAGACTTTTTTAAAGATGTCAAACAAATCTTTGGTGTCCCCAGAGTACATATGTGAAGTTTTAGCTCAAAATACCATATGGATTATTTATACTAGCATGTTAAAATTGCCACTTTGTAGGTGTGAGCAAAAATGTGTCGTTTTCGGGTGTGTCCTTTTAAATCCAACTGAGCTGATCCCTGCACTAAATGACAGTGCCGTTGTTGGATATTGCAGATTAAGGACCAGTATAATCCCCTTCTTACATCACAAGGGGAACCAAATTTCAATGACCTATTTTTTCACATGGTTGCAGAGAATGGTTTACCAAAACTAAGTTATTAGGTTGTTCTTTTTCACATTTTCTAGGTTTATACATGCACTTGGGACCCAATTATTGCACTTAAACATGGAAAAAGTCATATTTTCTTGATATGTCCCCTTAATATCAGCCAACCAGTTTAGGCTTTTTGTTGCAGGGTTCGTCTTCATTTACTTCAAATTCAATATTTATTCATTGTCGGCTTATTTTTGGTTAACAATTGTGAGGACATATCTATCTTATTACATGGTGATGTAACATAACGTGTAGGCCTATGCTTAATTCGTAAACCACTAAAATCAGCTGAGAAATATAAAAATGTACAAAATAAACAAAAAAGTTTGCATAATATATGTGTGTGTGTACTGTGTGTATATATTATGTTTAAATAAATACACACATACATGTATGAATTTAAGAAAAATGTTATTTAGGTATATTTTATTTGTAATATAAAATATATAAAAAAATATATAAATATACATGTGAATGTTTCTTTTTGTATTCGATTAATGGTAAATTAATCTTTTGACAGCCCTAATTTTAAGACACTTTTGACCTTCCCAATAGAGGGGTTGCAAGTTTACAAACATTGCAGGGTGCGCGCGCATCCAGGGGGCAGAAAGCCCGATTGGTGAGCTGATCTGCTACTGCAACAACCTTAATTATTGAAGCGTTCTTTATTGTTTGTATATAAATAAGACTTGATTTTAGTTGGATCTGTTTTTCTGTCTTTATTTTTGCAGTTTTACTGTGATACATGTATGAATTATAATTTTATAATTATAATGCTAGTAACGTAATAGTCGCATCTACTGGTATGTTAACATCAGGCACCCAGCACTGACTCTGTTGGTACTATTTTCCACGCAACAATTCCTTGGCATTTTGACTTACAGACACCGCTACGAGCATACAACACAATGCACTTCTCTTCTTTCTGCCCCTCGGTTGCGCGCGCAACCAGTTAGTGACGTCGCCGTGCAACCCGTCTATTCACCTTATTTTTCAAGACAACAACGGCGGCGCCATAGCGCTCAGTTTGTCAACGTACTTCCGGCCGCATAGAAGAAGAGCAGCTGAGGCAGTGACTGAAGGCGACGCGTTAAGCTTAAAAAGTTCATTCAAGCGCCTTTATGTTTGTTTCTTACCAATTTTAACGGACGGGAAGCCGACTGAGGAACACCCTTATCCCAGGCAATGGTTCGACTACGATGGTCCGGTAACTTTAAACCACGCCGGGTGTTGAAAAGGTGTCCAGTTTCAGGTAAGCTATCTTAGCTAACTATGTGCTCGTTCGTCTAAAGTTAGATTTGTGAAGTCCGTTCTACAAATACACTTAAGATCAGTAACGTTAGTTTATAAAATGCAACTATTTTGAATGGTTTTAATTGTCCACCAATATTTATATATTTACGATAGTACAACGAGATATTATAGTACATTGCATTCTTACAGTAGCCCACGTGATTCCTACAAGTTGCTCAGATTTCAGATGCTAGAATGTCAGTTCATTTCTCATTCAGATATTGATAATGACCTATTAAACAACGTATTATTTAACACTGAATTTAGAGGCTGTGTGTATAATGTTACTGTCTCTTTTTAATGCATCTCTCTCACACACACACTGTTCTGTTTAAGTATGGGTGCCATTTATATATTAATTCTCATGATGCAAGTTTATTTTAAATACTAACATAAAAAATGTTTATGGTTATATTATTTTCACAGATGCATTGATGTGTAGTGATGCAGTGGACAACTGTGAGGATGATACAATCAACATGTTCCTAAACTGTGATGCAGAAACACAATGGGAGGATCCATACGTCTCTGACCACAACTACACTTTAAAATCACAACTCAACCTGAAGCAACCTACATCTGATATGGGAAAACAATGGTGCGGTTTCTCAGACAGGGCTTATGCTGGTACCAGGCTAAAATGCATATTTGAGCTACAAAAATGTAAAAACACCTTGTACTGACATACCTCAACATATATGAGTGCCATTGTTTTGTCACAAGATGCGCACCAGTCTTGTTTTTTTGTAAGGTTTGTTTGTAAAAACTAAAATGTCCTAATATAATTAAGGCCTAGTCCTGTAAACCCTGTCGAAGAAACCGCTTCAATGTGTTAAGCTGGCACAAATGTACATATCTCTGCTGAGAAACAACCATCTTTGTCAGCTTTACAGAGGGTTGATATTGCATCAATTACACAGTCACCAAGCACTTTACCAGTACATACACCAACAGCTTCCAGATAAACACTTGGGATCAGCTCCTGATGACTCTGATAAAGCTGTGTCTTAATTTATTGCAGGGTGGTCTTGCTGAAAAGTTAGCTGTTTCTTAGTCTAGTTATCTTTATAAACCTTTACAGTGTGACCTGATTTTACCTGTTGTAAAGTTACATTAAACCTTCATATGTGATTAGATGTCATGCAGTGATATTAAACATTTACAATGTGAGCTGTTGTGCATTTATTAAACCTTTACAATGTGATCAGGTGTTACCTGCCATGCAGTTATATTAAACCTTTACAATGTGATATGATGTTGTGCATTTATATTAAACCTTTACAATGTGATCAGATGTTACCTGTCATACAGTTATATAAACCTTTACAATGTGATCAGATAGTATCTGTAGGGAATTTCTTAAACCGTATGTGAGCTTTGTAGATTCCACTTAAAATGATTTAAGTCTCCTGATTTGAAGGAATAAGTGTTGACAAGTTTGCAAATGAATTCTATCATACATTACCACATAAAAACGAAATAGTTATTGGACTGGCTAAGGTGCACATTTGCTTTAAAAAAGACGAAATCACTGTGTAAATATTGGTAGACATACTTTTAATAATTTTCAATGCTGCTCCATCAACTCCTGACAGGACGAGGTAATTAAATATGCCAGGTTACTTGCCGCGGCCGCTTCATATCGTCTAACCACGAGACGATTGATGGGACAATATAAGACTATACGAGCGTCATATGAAGTTTTAACCGTCCTCCTAATTTAAAACATTTACAGCAGTAGCGATATTTGTCATTTCGCTAAAGTTATAGTGAACTACAAACAATCTTTTAACCACCAAACTAACCACCGAATGCACTGTGCCATATTAGCAGCGGAAGGCGGTTGACAAAATGCGGAAGAGCGAAGAATTAAAAAGGGGCGTGGCGGAATAAGGTGAATATGGCGTCGCAGTAGCGCCTAACGCGGCGTTAAGCCTAGTTTATAGTCGCCGCGTCCGCAAGAGCGCGTTGGTGCGCGCGGCAAAAATGACGTCAACGCGGAGTGGGCGGTCGCGCGCGTTGGGTGCGCGAGACCCCATTTCGCGTGGCGCTGTGCACGGCATTTTTTGTAACTTTCCGCGCGGCTCCGCATCCGAAAATGACCGAACTCGAGGCGATTCTGTCCGAGCAGGCACGCCTGTGACGTATCTCTTTGATAAATCCAAGCAAAACAATGTATATATTTATCTGACACTCTGGAAGTAAAGTATGGAAACTTTGCAGTTTAAAACACGAATTATTTTACATGAATCAGAATGTTTGGCTTATATTTGTATTGAATGAACCACTGGATGAGGAATAAAATATAAACCATAAGATGTCTGTACTGTTTGTTTAGTAAAAACGTTAATGAAATGATAATGTTTAATAAAGACATATTTAAAAGATTGTTGTTTTATTCATGTTCTCATATTTATATATATCAAACTCTAATGTTAAAAGCACTAGGGTTGTTCCAGCGGACGACTTCTTCTATCCTCTTCTTTGTGTTTGTTTTTGACTTTATTGCTCGCGTCGCCGCCTGGTGGTTTAAAAAATAGTGCAACGGCGAGCGCGTTAACTATAAACGCCTCGTCCGTTTGGTGAGACGCGCGCGCGATCCGCGGAGGCTTGCGTTGCGGACCAAAGCGCGAGTATAACCAGCCCTTTATGTCACTTGTGCGGCTTAGAGAGGCACGTGATTTGTCACATGACCTCACGTGGAAGTAGAGCTCACGACTGGACGGTGTAAACACACTGTAACCGGAGCAGCATCTGGGTACGAGAGCTAGGCAGGGGTCTGTATAAGTCATTTTAGATATTTATCGTGCTGTGAATGAAACTACGCGTTTTAATGACGACAGCACCTCCAGCTGATTTTCAAACGCGGACATGGCCACGGTGGACTCGAATAAAGTCACTCACGTTTCCTCCGGTGAGTGATCGATCTTCAATACTGTTGTTGACTATTAACAGAAACGTTAGACAAACTTTAGACATCATGCACGTGGCTGAAATTGTCATTTATTGGACCTAACAACTAACCATATTGATTTTATGTTTATGTTTTATAAATGTGTGCTTGCTTTGGAAAGCAAGTCTCACAGTATGCACTCATGTCAGATGGGTTAAAGGGGTTAAAGATGTTGCAGTGTCTCACAGGAGTTAGCAGAAGACTACTGGTTGAGAAACACTGCTGTACAGTAAACTCTGTTCGTACTGTTATGAGTCATACTGTCTCGTTAAGCAGTGTTGTTTTCCTGCAAATGTCGTTTCCAGTTTGGGCAAAAATCTTTTTCAGAAATATTGACTGAAGTCTTAGTTTGGCAAAAGCTAAAATCTTTACAAAATTATTGAATTGGAAAGTTGCATTTGCATGAAGTGTTGTTGGGATATAGGCTTTATAGTGAAAATAATAGTATACTTCGTTTCTGTCCCTTGTTTAGTTATTGTCAATGCGTCATTATGTCCATAACCTAGTCAACATTATCACTGTCTGTTGCACATACTGCTTACACTACAAACAGCATTGCTTTGCTTTGCATTGCATTGCTTTCTGCTTGCTCAAGTTTTCTTCCTCTTTCGTGTCCAGTTAATCTTATTGCTATAATAATTACAAATTAATCAGAAGCTGCTATTGTTTTGTAAACTCATAAAGCTTACGTACCTTATTATAATCAAACTAATCTTACAAACTAATCTTTAATCAGTACTTAAACCACATTTGCGACCTTGTTTACCACAATGGTTTCATTTCATCTTTTTCATAATAAATTATGGCACAAAATCCTAAACCTCAATGTTCCTGTAGCTCAGCTGGTTGAACATTGTGTTATCAGCACAAAAGTTTAATACAATAGGACTTGGCACACTTTTACATTTTTTTAATAATGTGTTGACTTTGCCTGTCAAAGACCACTTTTGGTCCAAAACTGTTTTTTTGGGAGCTAAAAATAGCTGAGTGCGGTTCTTGTATGAAGCTTTGGCTCGTTCTTTGGTCGAGCACCTGCTAAAACTTTTTTTGGATGTGCAAGCACATTGCATTGAATTTAGCATCACAAAGGTCATTGGCTTAAGCATATACTGATAAAAATGTATAGCTTGAATAAACTAAGATTTAGTTTGAATGCAAAATCACTTTTTTATTCAACAACGTTGTTGATTTCTTCTTTTTGATGGATGAATAGACGTTCCAGGGTGTTGACCTGTTGCATAACTTTGTTTCTATAATAGTCCATTGCATTTTATGCATTTCCCATCAGCATAGTTTGCAACCGCAATTGCACGCATTGAAGTAGACAGACTGTTGAATTAAAAGTAAAAGATATGAGATATTACGGCTACTTTTTAATGAATTTTGTGTTGCTTTATGCACCCATAAATCTTTAAATTTGACTTTGTAAAAGGTGTCCTTGTGTGCGTGTTGCTATGTGGTTGCATTCGCAAGTGGGTGAGTTTTTGTTTAGTGTATCCATGCGTCGCCTGAGGCATACTGACATCCCCTACAGACATCTGCTTGCGATAGGGTTATGATAACCTGATGATAGTCATAATAACCCTGGTTTAGAGTGACAGCAAAAGCGTGCAAGGAGCCAAGCAGGCGGTGCCAAACGATAATTACCTGTAAAACTCGACAGACCGCATTCTTTAATTTATTTTCCTGTATTTGATTGACTCTATCGCTTTACAGAAGCATTTTGAAGCTGTCATGATTTCTATCGCTTTAGCAGACTGCATCAGAAACCTTCATGTTTGACGAAAAGCATGTTATGTGTTTGGCATGGATAAGCAGACACACTGATCTGCTAATAGATGAACAGAGATTGTTTTGATACGAGAGAACAATGAGAGGTAACAATGGCACACATTTTCTCAGTCTCGCCCCAAGTTTGACTATTCATGGCATCGGCTTGGTTATACTTCTGCACCAGGCTGATCTCCCAAGAATATGTATTTTATGAGGTGGCCAATTCGCAAAAATTGTACAATAACGTACGATTATTTGAAAAAAGAAGCATTAATGAAGCCCTATCCTTTACCCCGCCCCTGAACCCAGCATCACTGGGGTGAAAGTATGAAAGATAGTACTAAAATGTACGAATGAGATCATACAAATTTTTATGAATTAGCCACCTCGTAAAAAAGTTACAATGAGATTGTAAAAGGAAAGTGTCAGACCCACTTTCTATTGTATTTCAGTTTTTATTTTAGATATTAGGTGCTGTCAATACAGACTGAGATTTATGTGATATTAATGAGGCATGAAAAGAAGTGTTCCCGCTATCATTCTGTTACATGCGTATGCATGTTTTGTGTATATACTGTGTGAAAACCCAGCTAAAGTCATTTTTATGTTTTCTAGTTTAAATCATCCTATGTAGTGTAAAGAACATTCTGTAAAATTATAACTTTGATAGCTTTGACATTAAGAAAGGTAATGTCAAAGATCGAAATCAAGGTAAAATCAATAACTTTTTCAGTTAACGCACACCTGACCTATCAAATGTCTTAAAGGAACACGCCAACTTTTTGGGATTTTAGCTTATTCACCGTATCCCCCAGAGTTAGATAAGTCCATACCAGTGTTGGGGAAAGTTACTTTTAAAAGTAATGCATTACAATATTAAGTTACTCCCCAAAAAAGTAACTAATTGCGTTACTTAGTTACTTTTCATGGAAAGTAATGCTCACGTTACTTTTTAGGCCTTGCAGGTGTTTTTTATGACTATGCAATTTCTGAATTCAGAACTTTTCATTCTTATTGTTCCCACATAGGCGCGTATAGAGTGCATAATGTGACTACGTTTAGTTTAATTCAGTACATATTTTTTTAATCGAATTAATAAAACTAAAAAAGTAACTTGCATTACTTTTTTGAAAAGTAACTCAAATAATAATGTGTACATTTAAAAAGTAATGCGTTACTATTTTCGTTACTTCAGAAAAGTAACATTATTATGTAATGCACGTTACTTGTAATGCGTTACCCCCAACACTGGTCCATACATACCTTTTTCATCTCCGTGCATCGCATAACTCTGTCTGACGAACCCACCACTAGCCTAGCTTAGCACAAAGACTGCAAGTAAATGGCTCCAGCTAGCATACTGCTCTCGATAAGTGGCAAAATAACGGCAAAATTTTCCTATTTATATGTTGTGATTTGTATAGTCACAGCGTGTACAAATAACAAGGTCATATGAGACACCCCATCTTTTTTAACCGTGTACATAAGCAACTCGAACTCTCTGCTCTTCACCACAGGGCCTCTCGGGTGCTGCGAGCAAATTACCCCGCCCAAGTAGCAGTGCTAGAGAATATAGTTCCCAGTATGAAAACGGTTACAAGATGGCTGTGTCTCATATGACCTTGTTATGTGTACCTGGTTTGACTATACAAATCACAACATATAAATAAGAAAATGTTGGCGTTATTTTGTCACTTAATGGGAGCAGTTTGCTAGCTGGAGCCATTTACTTCAAGTCTTTGTGCTAAGCTAGGCTAGCAGTGTGTGCATCATACAGAGTGGGATGCACGGAGATAAAAAGGTTATGTATGGAATTATCTAACTCTGGGGGATACGATGAAAGTTGGCGTGTTCCTTTAAAATTACCACAAGAGCAATTTCTGTGGTAACCATAGTATAAGAGGAATAATTGACTCAGGTCCTTTGAATTATTTGGAAATACACTTGTGTGCCACATTACCACCTTGGGTGTGCATTATTTTTGAATAATTTAACGCCCCGTCGTCAATTATTCCTTGCGTACTTGCCCTGAACCTACCCTGCATCCGCATTATAACCCAGTACAACAGCACTGACCAGTCTCAGGTTGTCCGCTTGTAGATCAGATACAGTATTCAAGATTCACACTTTCACGTTTTTGTATAAATGTAATTGGAAGTCGTTATCAGTTATGGATATAAATTTTGTTTATGTTGTGATCCATCACATGCCTGTCTTTCTTTCCCTTTCAGAAGAGGACAGACTTCTGTTTCCAGTGAATCACTATGGTTCAAATGACTGCATGCATGACTGTAGCAACCCCAAAACAGACTGCTGGAGAGGCGCTGACCAGGAAGAGGATGCGTTGCGCAGGAAGTTAAAATATTTCTTCATGAGTCCATGTGAAAAGTACCAAGCCAAAGGCAGAAAACCTTTCAAACTGGTCGTGCAAATTCTGAAGATTATCATAATAACTATACAGGTATTTAGGATCTCTTTGTAGGATCGCCATTTTCATTTCTTTTGGATGCTGGCATCATCTAAACAACTTTAAAAACTGGCTTATTTTTCCCCACTGTCTGTAGCTGGTGCTTTTTGGTTTAAGCAATGAGATGGCGGTGACATTTAAGGAGGAAAACACAGCCTCATTTAAACACCTGTTCCTTAAAGACTATGATAATGATGCAGATGAACTCGCGGTTTACAAGCAGGCTGATGTTTATGACCACATATTCTACACAATAGAACAGGTAACGTGTCATTTCGGGAAAAACAAACATTAACTCCTATTTATCTGTGGATTTTCACTACAATGATCCTGTTCCTTTAAGACAACATGCACAAGTTATCTCTCTTTCTTTTAGTATCTGGTTTTGTCGGAGACGACAGTGGGTCGATACGCATATGTGTACAATGTTGGGGTGAACGGGAGCGCGTTGTCTCTCTGTCAGCAGTATTATAAAAGGGGCCGAATCGACCCAGCAAACGACACCTTCACCATTGATCCACATGTGACCACAGAGTGACCTGCCAGTTTGTTCCTGTTTCAGTTTTGGTGGTTGTTTTTAGCTTAAATAGATGTTTAAGCAAAAAAAGAAAAAAATATATTTAGTTAATCTAAAGAATCATTCTTGTGTATGTGTGCACAGGAACAAACATATTTGTTTACTAGGACTTATATATTAAATAGTTGTACTGTTCAGTTATAGTTTACTTGCACAAATGGATTTTATGAGACATCTTTAATCTTACTTCCTCTTTAATGTCGTGTTACTCGCTGTTTATTTGTTCCTTCTGGTTTTTGTGTTTCAATTCCTTGTCAGATGATTTATCCACATGAATCACTTTTACTGCAATTTTAAAAGAAAAAGTGTCCTGTCAGCCACTAAGACAGCTGTATATTTCTAACAAAACATTTTTCTTTTTTCTATAGAGTGTATTGGAGTGAACCCTTTGTCCATCCCCACAGAGACTCTGGGCCGTGATTACAGGAATTTCACCCTCAAGTTTCACAAGTATGTTGAATGGGACTTTTATTATGAAATGTCCATAGCTTCTATAATATATTAATGGCAATGCACGCTCCCCCAGGCTCATAAACGTCACCATAACGTTCCAGCTGAAGGCTATAAACCTGCAGACCATCATACACAACGAAATTCCAGACTGTTACACTTTCTTCATCACAGTGAGTTCGCACATTGAACACCACAAAAGATTTCAATTCGAACAGAATCATCACTATTATATAATATAACAGCTATTAATCGACAATTGACATGGAGAAAAACAACATGCTTGTAAAAATATTTATAATTTTTTTTTATAAATGATGACAATTCTGAAATATTCTATATTTATATAAAAATATATACAGCCACCAGAAAAATTAAGAGACCGCTCAACCACTTTAATTATAATTTCTACATGTATTATGACCATTTCTGTCCAATGTCTGTTCAATTCCAATCAAAGCAAACCTCATGAGCGACACCATGTTTTCCACAATTCAATTTTCAGTAAATAAATGCAAATAAAAACATTACTTTTATTAGGTACTTGGCAGAAATGTTGTCGGTAGTTGGCAGAATGAAACAAAAATTATCATTTTAAAAGATATTCTTTATAAATAGTAAATTTAGGAAAAACTGAAAATTTTTTTGAAGTGGTCTCTTAATTTTTTCCACGGCTGTATATATTATTTATGTAATGATATCTTTTTATAAAGACATTTTTCTATTTTCTGTTAAGATTCTCCTGGATAACAAAGCCCATAGTGGTAAAGTTAGGATCAGTCTTGATAATCAAGCCTCCATTAAAGAATGCAGGGATCCAAGTGTGTCTGGACACGGTAAGTGATCAAATTAAATGTTGTTATGCACGGCTTTATTGACCGTATTGTCCTGTATATAAGACAATAGCCTCTTTCACACAGTAATTCTGGTAAATTACCATGAATTTACCAGAATGAATTTACCAGTAAATACAAAAATGTGCTGTTCACACATGCAGTGACGTTCCGTCTTTTTACCAGTAAGACATCATTCACACATCAGTATCAAAATACCGGTAAACTCGGGAGAGAAAGCGGAAGTTACCTGTGGCGCGCGGCTGGCGAGCTCCGTCCGTGTCGTATTTGTAAACGGCGGGTTATGACTTAATATCCACGGTCCGTATTTTGTTGTTTTCACATCTGTGGCAAACAACATTGCGTTAGGCGGCGTCAAACGGAACCTGCGCGTTTGCACATTAGGCTTCACAGATGGTGTGCTAAGGACATCGGCAATTTGGCAATTAGATGGTAAGCTGTTTTAAACAACTTTGGTGAAGAAATGTGGATGTTAACTTCAGGTGTGCTCGACTTTTAAGCAACATGTGTGTGGAAACTGTAGTATTAGGTTATTTACGGTAGTTTTGTAATACACAGGAAACGGTAGTGACATATACTGTGTGTGTTACGGTACTGGATATATAATAAAGAGTTATCAGAAGTTATGGCTGGTTGTCGCGTCGTCCTCCATTACAAAGGCTGCCGTTGTGCCTATTAAACAACAGAACATGGTGTCAGAAGTGCAGAAAAGCAACTTTTAAGTGAGTTATTGAAGTCGGGACATTGGTTTCGTTTCAGTTTCGTTTTGTCCTGTCGGCCGAAGGGGGGCTGTCTGGACAAGTTCACGGCATCATCATGAATCAGTTTCAGGTTTCTCCGCCTGAGAAATTCACATTTAAAGCGGATGATTGGTTGAAATGGATAAAACGCTTCGAAAGATTTCGGATTGCGTCTGGATTGGAGACGCAGGCGGACGAAAATCAGGTGAATGCTCTGATTTACGTGATGGGTGAGGAAGCAGAAGACATATTAACTTCCATGCATTTAAGTCCCGCGGATGCGGCTGATTATGAAGTTGTTAAGCAAAGACTGAATGATCACTTCATCGCTCGCAGAAATGTGATTTTCGAGAGAGCTAAATTTAATCAGCGACAGCAAGCCGTGGGTGAGTCTGTAGATCACTTTATAACGGAACTGCATTGTTTGGCCGAGCACTGTGGATACGGAGAGCTGCACGATGAGATGGTAAGAGATCGACTCGTCGTGGGTCTGACAGACAAAAGGCTGTCAGAACAATTACAACTAGACCCTGAATTGACACTTGAGAAAGCTGTTGTACGAGTTCGACAAAGTGAACTAGTAAAAAAACAACAAGAATTGCTCAAGTCCAACTTTAAAGGGGAAATCATAAACGAACAGTTAGACAGCGTGCAGGCTAAACAGTACAGCAATGTGAAATCAAAACAAGTGAAGCCACATTATGTACAATTTGCAAAGAAACCACCTCATGAAAAATATAAAAAGGGGATTCAGTGTTCTAGATGCGGAGACACAAGAGGCCATAACCTGCAGCTATGCCCAGCAAGAGATGCAATATGCAACCGGTGTCATAAGACAGGACATTATGCAAAAATGTGCAAGTCAAAGAAAGTGCACGAGGTAAATATTGCCACAATAACTGAGGATGCAGATGGAGACATTGCATTCCTAGGCTCAGTAACAACAAATCTGGCTGGAAGCCCATGGATGACTGAGATAAAAATTGACGATTTGGATGTAGTGTTCAAAATTGACACTGGAGCAGATGTTACAGTTGTTCCTGTGACGTTGTACAACCAGGGCCGGTTCAACAAACTGAAACATGCTGGTAAAATTCTCCAGGGGCCAGGTGGAACGTCATTAAATGTAAAAGGGAAATTTACAGCCACCCTCAGTAAAAACAACAAATGCACAAAACAGGACATATATGTTGTTGACGGATTGTACATGCCATTGCTAGGCAGGCCAGCGGTCGCTGCACTTCAAATAGTAGCCAGGCTGGATGATGTCAGCTTAAGTTCAAAAGAAAGAGTGGAGCAGGAGTTTCCAAAACTCTTCAGTGGCTTAGGCAAAATGGAGGGTGAGTACAGCATCGTGCTAAAGCCTGGGGCAAAACCTTTTTCTCTGTCAACACCTAGACGCATTTCCCTCCCTCTTTTACCAAAAGTGAAGGAAGAATTAACCCGAATGGAACAGCAGGGGGTTATATCAAAGGTCGAAGAACCGACAGAGTGGTGTGCTCCCATGGTCGTAGTGCCGAAGCCGACTGGGAAAGTGAGAATCTGCACAGATCTCACTGAACTGAACAGATCAGTTATGAGGGAAAAACATCCTTTGCCTTCGGTGGAGCACACGTTGGGACAACTTGCTGGAGCCAAAGTGTTTTCCAAGTTGGACGCCAATGCTGGCTTTTGGCAGGTTCCACTTTCTAAGGAATCCTCTTTGCTCACCACCTTTATTACTCCATTTGGACGATACTGTTATAACCGTCTATGCTTTGGAATCTCTTCAGCTCCTGAGCATTTTCAAAAACGCATGTCCAGAATACTTGAGGGTCTGGAAGGTGTCGTCTGTCAAATGGATGACGTGCTTGTCTGGGGGTCCACTCAAAGTGAACATGACGAGAGGCTGCGACGGACGCTCTCAAGACTTCAGGAAGCAGGTGTCACTCTCAATGAGAAATGTGAGTTTTCCAGGAGTAAAATCAAGTTTCTTGGACAAATCATTGAGGAGACGGGGGTGAGTGCAGACCCAGATAAGGTGGAAGCAATAAAAGCCATGAAACAACCATGTAATGTCAGCGAAACAAGGCGGTTTTTGGGAATGGTCAACCACCTTGGTAAATTCTTGCCACATTTGACGGAGAAAACACAACCACTCAGAGACTTGTTGAGAAAGTCCAATATGTGGGTCTGGGGATCACCTCAGCAGGTGGCTTTTGGGGAAATCAAAGAGGAACTGACAAAACCTCCCGGTTTGGCGCTATATGATACAAACAAGGATACAGTAGTTTCTGCGGATGCCTCTTCATATGGGCTGGGTGCTGTTCTCCTACAGAAGCAAGCAGAGAATGTGTGGAAACCTGTTGCGTATGCTTCAAAGTCTCTCAGTGATACAGAGAAACGGTATGCGCAAATAGAGAAGGAGGCGCTGGCCACCACATGGGCTTGTGAGAGGTTTGCCGAGTTTCTCATTGGGAAACATTTCCACATCGAGACTGATCATAAACCTTTGGTTCCTCTGCTTAGCTCAAAGAAATTGGATGAACTCCCTCCACGCATTCAGCGGCTTCGCATGCGGTTGTTGAGATTTTCGTACACCATATCACATGTGGCGGGTAAAAACATAGCAACGGCGGATGTGTTGTCTAGAGCTCCCATTAGCGATACAGCAGAAGGGCTCTCTGAAGAGGACATCAATCTGTATGCTGATTCTGTCATGTCGAGTTTGCCGGCTACAGAAAAAAGACTCAGAGAGATCCAGAAACATCAAGATGATGATTCTACACTCCTGCAGCTAAAGAAATATTGTGTGTCAGGATGGCCAAGTAAATTCTCAATTGAAAAAGTTTTTCAGCCTTACCTGTCATTTGCAGGGGACCTTTCTGTGCAAAATGGACTTTTGTTGAATGGTATCAGGATTGTGATTCCAGCGTCACTCCAAGCCGAGATGCTACAGAAACTGCATGAAGGTCATCTGGGCATCACAAAGTGCAGGGAGAGAGCTAAACAATCGGTTTGGTGGCCAGGTCTTAGTAAAGAGCTGACAAAAATGATTGAGAACTGTGACACATGTGCACGAGAGAGAACTAACTTCAGAGAACCAATGTTGCCTACTGATTTTCCGTCGAGGCCATGGTCCACAGTTGGAGCAGATCTGTTTCAGAAAGACGGCAAGGTGTACTTGGTCATTGTGGACTACTTTTCTAGGTTCTTTGAGGTTGCAAAACTGACGTCGACAACTGCAGAGGCTGTGGTTGAACACTTTAAATCCATCTTTGCACGTCATGGAATCCCTGAGGTTGTGCGCTCTGACAATGGACCACAGTTTGCTTCAGAGTGTTTTCGTGTTTTTGCACTGGACTGGGGTTTCAGCCATGTAACATCGAGTCCTCATTTTCCGCAAAGCAATGGACAGGCGGAGCGTGCGGTGAGGACGATAAAAAATCTTCTCAAAAAGGCAACTGATCCCTACCTCGCACTTATGGCTTACCGTGCATCTCCTCTGGCTAATGGTTATAGTCCTGCTGAGCTCCTCATGGGGAGGAAGATAAGAACACAGGTTCCTTTGATCCCTTCTCAGCTTAATCCAAAGTGTCCAGATGTGAAAAAGCTGGTGACGAAGGAGCTGATATACAAATGTAAACAGAAACAAAATTTCGACAGAAGACACAAAGCACATAACATGACACACTTGCAGCCTGGGGAACATGTTTGGGTCAAAGACATGTCAGAAAGGGGTACTGTGGTGTCGGCGGCTGGCACACCCAGATCTTATCTTATAGAGACACCAAGGGGTACACTTAGGAGAAACAGGTTTCACCTCTCACCAACTCCGACTGCTCCTGTGGTCTCTTCTGATCTTCCTGACCTGACAGAGAGCCAGGTATCTCCAAACTCTTCAGATTTAATGGTCACGCCAGAAAGTCCGAAGGTTCACCAGCCGACGGCACAAGCTGCCAGAAGATATCCTACCAGGATTAGAGCACCTCCTGGGTATCTGAAGGACTTTGAATGTAGTTAGCGATACCCTGGATAAACACTGAGTGGCCAATGGGGCAGAATAATCCCCACACTCGGTTGAAGGTTTTGGGCAGTCCACCCCATCCTTCTAGTTAGGAAAAAAAGTTGTATTGTTCAAAATGTAGAATTTGTTATTTAAACCGTAATGTTTGAGAATGTTTATTGTTTATTGAAAAGATAAATATTTGTGTATTTCAAGTTTATGTTGCATCCCTAAAGGATTAAAAGAAAAGTATCCTTATTTGGAAAGGGGGATGTAGTATTAGGTTATTTACGGTAGTTTTGTAATACACAGGAAACGGTAGTGACATATACTGTGTGTGTTACGGTACTGGATATATAATAAAGAGTTATCAGAAGTTATGGCTGGTTGTCGCGTCGTCCTCCATTACAAAGGCTGTCGTTGTGCCTATTAAACAACAGAACAGAAACGTCCGTAAACAGTCTGGGGGAAACCGCGTCACCTGTATAAAAAACTTTCTGATTGGCCCGCCCGATCTGTCAGCGCGGTCTGACGTCATCTAAATGCCGGTAATGCTATATTTTTCGTTCACACACAGCGCTTACCGGTAAATTACCGTTAATCTTACAACCTGTCTTACTGGTAAATTGGGAGCACTGATTTACCGGAAAGGTTCTGTTCACACATGACATGTTAACTGCAATTTACCAGTAAATTACCAGTAAAGACTGTATGTGTGAAAGGGACTAATGCCTCTCAGTAAATGATGTCGTCGTATAACCGAGCTCTAGACATTTACATGTCAATTAAAATGTACACCAGCAAAAAAGCGGTAGGTGGCTCCAAATACACATAAAGTAGTAAAGTTAACCTGGACTGAAGCAACCTGATAAACTACAGTGGTTTACAGTAAGGCAGACTTTTACTGTTAATGAAATATTAAGGGCTATGTGTTTTTTCTCAATGAGATGGACAGCCTAGGTCAGTGGTTCTCAAACTGGGGACCCCCGAGATGGTCCCTATTTTATAAAATTATCATAAATTCTGTGTAATTAAACTCCAGAAAAATAAGGCTACTAACCAACAGCACTACATAGTATATTTTAGTAAGCTTTCTTTAATTAAAATTTTTTATGTTTTAGAATGTTTTGTCATAAATTTACTTTGGGGGGGCAAACGAAAAAGTTTGAGAATCTAACTGTTAATAAATATAGCTAGTCTTAGTGTTAAATATGGTATGCCATATGAAAAGTATTAAAGGATTAGTCCATTTTCTTAAAAAAAATCTAGATAATTTACTTACCACCATGTCATCCAAAATGTTGATGTCTTTCTTTGTTCAGTCGAGAAGAAATTATGTTTTTTGAAGAAAACACTCCAGGATTCCTCCCACTTCAATGGACTTTAATGGACCCCAACACTCAACAAGTCCCAATGCAGTTCAAAACGGCAGTTTCAAAGGACTCTAATGAGGCAAAGGGGTCCCATCTAGCGAAACAATTGTCATTTTTGGCAAGAAAAATAAAAAATATGTACTTTTAAACCACAACTTCTCTTCTTCCTCCGGCTGTGTGACGAGCCACACAACCTCACGAAATTGCGTAATGACGTGGAAAGGTCACGTGTTACATATATGAAACGCACAATTGCTGACCATTTTAATCAATAAACTGACACAAAGACATTAGTTAGTATTATTTGACATACAACAACGTCGGAACGGTCCTTTTTCTCCACACTTGTAAACATTTGGGCGTAGTTTCGCATACGTCATCCGACCTCTTTACGCGCAGAAGTTGTGGTTTAAAAGTGCATTTTTTTCTTGCCAAAAAGGACAATCGTTTCGCTAGAAAAGACCTTTATGTCTCGCTTGAGATCATTTAGAGTCCTTTGAAACTGCAATTTTAAACTGCATTAAGACTGTAAAGTGTTGGGGTCCATTAAAGTTCATTAAAATTAGAAAAATCCTGGAATATTTTCCTCAAAAAACATAATTTCTTCTCGACTGAACAAAGAAAGACATCAACATTTTGGATGATATGGTGGTGAGTAAATTATCTGGATTTTTTTTAAAGAAAATGTACTAATCCTTTAAAGAATGTGGGGAACCAAATTGATCCCTTTTGACTTAGTAAAAGTATTTTCAAATTAAAGCATTTACATTCTAAAAGACAAGTTGGTCTTCAAAAAGCATTTTTCCAAAAGGTACACTTTGAAAAGTGTATGGGGGGGGTCTTCTTATAATCAGGGTTGTCTTATATTTGGGACAATACAGTAAGTACGTACTCAGATTTACAATAGTTATAAACTCTATCCTTTACTTTCATGAACATCTGTCTCTCTGTCTGTATCTTTATCGGCATGATTACGTGTACTTACAATATTATTACAATTTGGTATACATAATTGTCTACCAAAGCATGTACATAAAACAATAAATACAATTACACAATTGTAAAACACTAAGGTGGTCTCTCTCTCTTTCTCTCTCTCTACACACACGCTGATAGCTATGCCCGTGTGTTGTTTGATGTGGCTGTCGCAGTGGTGTGTTTTCTCTCTCTCATCCTCTGCGGTCGATCAATCGTCAGAGGGATCATCCTTCAACATGTAAAGTCGAATGTCAAAAAATTCACATGAATATCTAAATGACTGATGAATTAGAATAATGTTTCTCTCTAACATTTTGTCTACAGGAGTTAGTGCAGTATTTTAAAGACACCTTGAAACGTCACGTCAGTTGGAATGATAGATTGGAGTTTATTAATGGCTGGTATATTCTGCTCATTGTGAGTGATGTGCTCACCATCACAGGCTCCATCATCAAGATCGGTATCGAACTAAAGGTCAGTCAGACATCATTAGCTTAAAAACCTGCATGACTTTAAGGCCAATTAGGAATGTAATTTGTTTGTAATGACTTATTGTGCCCTATCAGGCCATGTCTGTTTCAGTTTTGTGTTTTTAAAAATCTTTATGAGGTTTATACATCATACAGGCTACTAATCTGTAATCTTAGAATGTAAAGCAGGGGTGGGCAAACTTTTTTGACTTGAGGGCCACATCAGGTTTTAAATACAGGTGCATATCACTGGATATATGGTTAATATACAGTTCTTTGGTTGACTGATGTATCTGATGCAAAAAGGTTAATGAAATGTAATTGATGATAGTCAAATGTGTGGTGGTGGACTGACTCGGTCATTAGTTTTGTTCTCTTTTCTGACTGTCAAAGATTAGAATCTGATTCAGTCAGCGAAACCGGTATTTAAAGGAATATTCAATTTTCTAAAAAGAAAAATCCAGATAATTTACTCACCACCATGTCATCCAAAATGTTTATGTCTTTCTTTGTTCAATCGAGAAGAAATTATGTTTTTGAGGAAAACATTGCAGGATTTTTCTCATTTTAATGGACTTTAATTGACACCAACAATTAACACCTAACGCAACACGTAACACGAGTTTCAAAGGACTATAAACAATCCCAAACGAGGTATAAGTGTCTTATCTAGCAAAACGATTGTCATTTTTGACAAGAAAAATAACAAATATACACTTTTAAAGCACAACTTCTCGTCATGTAGATCCGGTCGTGATGCGCCAGCTGACCCCACGCAATACGTCATGACGTCAAGAGGTCACAGAAGACAAACGCGAAACTCCGCCCCAGTGTTTACAAGTGTGTTGAAAGAGGACCGTTCCTACATTGTTGTATGTCAACTGATACTAATTAATGTCTTTGTGTCAGTTTATTGTTTAAAATGGTCCGCAAATGTGCGTTTTATATATGTAACACGTGACCTCCCTACGTCACTACGCATTTGCGTTAGGTCGCGCTGGACCGGACCTGGCCGAGAAGTTGTGGTTTGGAACTGCGTATTTTTTATTTTTCTTGTCAAAAATGACAGTCGTTTCGCTGGATGGGACCCTTGTGCCTCGTTTGGGATTGTTGAGAGTCCTTTGATACTCAGTTGAAAAAAACTGTTACGTGTTGAGTTAAGTGTTAAGTGTTGGTGTCTATTAAAGTCCATTAAAGTGAGAAAAATCCTGCAATGTTTTCCACAAAAAACACAATTTCGTCTCGACTGAACAAAGAAAGACATCAACATTTTGGATGACATGGTGGTGAGTAAATTATCTGGATTTTTCTTTTAATAAAATTGAATATTCCTTTAAGTGTGTCCCCAGCTTAAATGGATGTAAATAAAGAACAATGTTATTGAGTAGCTGCAATCAATTCCTGCCATCTGATCCCTCATGTGTTTTAACCCAGAACCTTTCCTCCTACGATGTGTGCGGGATCCTTTTGGGAACCTCGACGTTGTTGGTTTGGGTTGGCGTTATTCGCTACCTCACCTTCTTTCAGAAGTACAATGTAAGAGACATACACAGGCACATGACAATTTACAAACTAGGCAATGTTTCTATTAAACGCTGTGCCTTTAAAGTACTCGGTTATAGTCAAACGCTTAAAATTCTTGCCATGCTGCAAATGAGATCTGGACCTTTTACTTTGATTGATTGATTGAAAATACACTCTTTTAAAGAGAAATATTCTTTCATAACAAAAATGTTGTCCAGTTTCCTCTTTTATTTAATAAACCCAATTTATTTGATTTTATTGTAGCTTTATTTGCTGCAACATACTTTATGCTTGTACAGAACAAGTGTTGCTTAGTGTTATGTGGAAAGTTTAAAACTACATCCTGTTCTCTACATCTCAGATTCTCATCGTCACACTAAGAGCGGCGTTTCCAAACGTGATCCGATTCTGCTGCTGTGTGGCGGTCATCTACCTCGGCTATTGCTTCTGTGGGTGGATTGTGCTTGGACCCTACCATGTTAAGGTATTTAGCCCAACATCATACAGTGACTGCATCCAATTTTAATGTAATACAATTTTAAACACACTGTTGTCATACACTGTATGTCAGACATAATAAAAATTATATTCATATGATGCGTCCTTTAGAACACATAAACTGATAAAAATTAAAGGTCACATATTATGCTCATTTTTACAAGATTTAATTAAAGTCTCAGGTGTACCTTGACTGTCTGTGAAGTTTCAATTCAAAATTTCCCACAGAATTTTTTTATAGCATGTCCAAAATGCCCCTATTTTTGTTTTCATGTGTGTACCTTTAAATGCAAATGTGCTACAGCTCCTCGCTCCCTTACCGACAGATAGTGAGCACTATGGGTTAAAAATACGTATGATTTCTGTGAATAGACCTCTTCACAGTTCACGTCACAGGCGGTTCCCACTGCGCATGTCGGGGTCAGAAAAGTCATTACAGCAGATTGATTTGTGTATTATTCGGTATCGTCAAAAATGCGTACTTGCGTCGTGGGCTTTGAAAATCGCACCAGGTCTTCCGTTAAGTTTTTCGGGATTCCTGCAGAATCTCAAAAACAAAAAATACAACATCTGTGGCTGCAAGCAATTAAATGTGCAGACTGGGACAATGCAAATATCAAAGAGGCTTGTGTTTGTAGTGCTCACTTTATTTGAGGTAAGTCATCATTTTTTAGCCCTGTTAGATTAAACTAGAAAGCCTAAATGGTTTGAACAGTTTGACCCCATGCTGCGCGCGCACCCAATAGTCATTCAATGTTTACAAACCTTGAAGGGGTCTATACAATGGTATTTTTAGCCACATCCACGCTACAATGTGCTAATGAACACATTTAAAAAAGCTTTTGGGTAAAATGAACCAGTCGGTCAGTAGCCGTGGGCGGGGCTTTATCAGTGTGACATCACATTAACAAGAGAATCATAAAGCAGTGTTTAGATCTGCTCATCTGGGAGTTTGAAATGGACTTTGTTTATGGGAAAGCTCAGATGTTTTTTAAGTGACAAAAAATAAGTTTGTTACTAACTTAAAGAGTGAACATTGCCGGTGCTGAACCATACCGAAACCGTGACCATTAAACTGCAAACCGAACTGTGAGCAGTGTGAACGATTACACCCCTACAGTAGTTCACACACTGCCAACCCACATTTATGCCCAAACACCTTGTAAAAGTAGATTTTGCATCATTGGTGTCCTTTAAAGCTTCTGGCAAATGGGCAACCTCGTCATAAACCCTGTAAGGCAAACAGGCCCCAGTAGGTTTGACTATGATACCACCCAGGAGAAATAAGTCCCACCCATAAAAATGTCTGTCCCAGGCCCTCTCAATTTAAGATACTGTTAAGGACAAAACTTCTTGCATTTTTAATTATTAAGTATTCATGCTTTAACCCAGTAACATGTGTTTTTTGACTGGTTTTACCAACATGCTGCATACATTTATGTGACCCTGCCTGTAAAAACCCAGCTAAAGTCATTTTGTGAGATTTATGTGAAATCGTCCTATATAATGTAAAGAACATTTTGTTAATATAACATTGATATATTTAATATTGACTATAAGCCTCTTTCACACAGTAATTCTGGTAAATTACCATGAATTTACCAGAATGAATTTACCAGTAAATACAAAAATGTGCTGTTCACACATGCAGTGACGTTCCGTCTTTTTACCAGTAAGACATCATTCACACATCAGTATCAAAATACCGGTAAACTCGGAGAGAAAGCGGAAGTTACCTGTGGCGCGCGGCCGGCGAGCTCCGTGTCGTATTTGTAAACAATGGCGGGTTGTGACTTAACATCGTCAGTCCGTATTTTGTTGTTTTCACATCTGTGGCAAACGGTCGCGAAGTTGCTCGTTACCAAACAACATTGCGTCAGGCGGCGTCAAACGGAACCTGCGTTTGCACATTAGGCTTCACAGTAGGTGTGCTAAGGACGTCGGCAATTTGGCAAGTAGATGGTAAACTGTTTTAAGCAACTTTGAAGAAATGTGGATGTTAACTTCAGGTGTGCTCGACTTTTAAGCAGCATGTGTGTGTGGAAACGAACGTAAACAGTGCGGGGGTAAACGCGTCACCTGTATAAAAACGTTCTGATTGGCCCGATCTGTCAGCGCGGTCTGACGTCGTCCGTTCTAAATGCTGGTAATCCTATTACCGGAAAGGTTCTGTTCACACATGACATGTTAACTGCAATTTACCAGTAAATTACCAGTAAAGACTGTATGTGTGAAAGGGACTTATGACTAAAGAGAGAAATTAATGTGAAATCAAGGAATAATATTAAACTTTTATGTTCCTAATTTTATCATTAAATTATGAGACTTGTGCTTTTTCTTTTGTCTGTTTTTTTTTAGTTTCGCTCTCTCTCGCTGGTGTCTGAATGTCTGTTTTCTCTGATCAATGGAGATGATATGTTTGTGACCTTCAGCGGCATGCAGGAAAGCAGCATGCTGGTCTGGGTCTTCAGTCAGGTGCGTTGAAGCCAAACATGGCGCTCACAGGTACATACACGAAGCTCCGGGATTTATTAAACTAAATGCTCTGTTTTGCTTTTTTGCAGGTTTACCTTTACACGTTCATCTCATTGTTTATATATATGGTGCTTTCTCTTTTTATCGCACTCATCACAGGAGCTTATGAGACCATTAAGGTAAATGCATTGGAAACACGCTTACATAATCAACTTATTTATGATAAGTCCTTAAAAGGTGTCATTGATGTAACATAATAAATAGCTGACTCTGCTGTGTAAAGAAAGATGATCCAAGCAACTAGTTTCTGGTATTACAATATGCTTTCATTTTCATTCAGCATCAAACTCAGGAGCCCATCCACATCACTGACCTGCACGCGTTCATCGCCGAATGCAAGGACACGCCCTGTTCTGGAAAGTTTCGCGGCATCGAGACGTCTCCGTGCTCTTTCTTCTGCTGTTGTGACAGGTTTGACACCAAATGCCTTTTAAAGCCACTACTACACACTGTCAGAAATGGTCAAAGAATGGTCCCTAGCTGTCACTAGGGCAGTACCCTCCTAAAAGATCTTAATATTTAACATTTATCTAGTCATATGCACTCTTTGATACCGTGGGCGATAAACGGTAGACATGATTAACCTGTAGAAATTTGTCAACCGGTAGAAATCTTGGACTATCGTCTTTATCGAGGTTACGCGCCCACGTCACGCTCCTGTGCATGTGGTCACGAAAACGTAACGTTTGTACACATTTTAAAAATGCAGTGCTTAAAGGTATAGCGGAAGATTTTCGTTTTCCGGGTGGATCACCTCTGTTATTGGTCATCCCAGATGTCAATCATTCTGATTACATGTTGACGTATAACCGTCGTACGTGCTCGCCTCTCGGTTCGCTTTCTGCCCATGCGCACTTTCACGTGTATGTGTGTTGTGCTACGGTTTCAACCATTCATTGAAGCTCGCGTTCTCGCTGTGTTTTTTTTTTTCTCAAAATGTCTGAGGGTCGCAAGAGAAAAAGTGTGAGCTAAAAGGACAGGTTGGGCTTCCCACGCGAAGTTTCTACAGGAAAGGTACATTTTGTCATGCTATTTGGAGAAATCCATTTAAAATCACTGCTAGTAAAGTTGATGTAAGTTATGATTAGCAATGCTAGCCCTGGCACGAGTCACGAACCGCACAGACACGGTAAACATGCCGACAGCAACTTGTAAACAGAGCGAATAGAAGAACTAGGCTTCTGCATGCTCGCTCGCTCTCTCTCTCTCTCTCTCTGTCTCGTGCACACGTTTAACAGGCGTTCCCTCTCGGGAGGAGGTAGAGAGTTTTGTGTGCATTTTTTAAAAAATACGGAGGGGCGGTTCTTTTAAATATTAAGAATATTAAGAATTCCCGTCTTTGCAAGTATCCTCATAAACACAACCAGTTAGGGCTTAAGAGAAAGTGAACAGCTAAAAGAGAAAACGTCCGGACTTTGGTCTTAAAGGGGAAGTTACCTAATTTGGCCCCTGTCTGTCACTCATGTTTATGAAACGGCATTAAGAGAAAATCTCACTTTTCTACCTTAAATATATATATATATATATATATATATATATATATATATATATATATATATATATATATATATATATATATATATTAGGGATGCACCGATAGGATTTTTTTGGGCCGATTCCAATTTAAACAGACAACTTCTGGCCGATACCGATATCAAACACTTGTATACAATACTATACAGTTGGTTTATTAGCTAGTTTATTTCTGCATCAAATTATTTTTACTGAACATGGATTGGATGGATCTAATTAACATCCAACTGACCAACATAATAAGAGATAATAAAACAAATATAATAAGACAGCATGACAACCTTCAAAGGTGGTTTTTGCTATTCAGCATTTATTTTATTAACAACATTAACTCATTTTTTACATATAATGGATTTCTTTATGCAGTTAATTAATAACCAATCGGTATCGGCCTGTCTCGTGCTATTGCCGATATGCCGATGGTTTCAAATTCATCAAAAATCGGCCGATAAATATCGGTGGCCGATACATCGGTGCATCACTAATATGTATATATATATATATATATATATATGCATAATTATTTATTAACATTCCTTTCTTTAATTTTGTTTGTTTTTATCTTATTTTTATGCTTGTATAAGGTTTTTGAACATTTATGGTATTAAAGATTTTAATAACAGAAAAACCTTATTAAAATTTTTTTTTTTTAAACTATCTTGATACATATCGTTATTATCATAATATAAAATGAATCCTATCGTGATAGAAAATTTTGGTCATATCGCCTACACCTACTCTGGCTACTTTTAAACGGGAACCCCCCAGTGACAGCTAGGGACCACTTGTTGACCATTTTTTCTGAAAGTGCATTTGAATTAATAGATTTTTTCATTAATTCAGTTAGTTAGTATTAAGTGTGACATACAATTTACCACAATAAATACACTATAATACAACATAGACAATATAGTCAGTGGTGTAATATATGAAGAATTTACACAATTCATGAATACAAGAAACAGAAAAATGTAAATAATATTCAAATAGTGTGTGTGCGTGCGCGTATGCGTGAGTGTGTAACGCTTTGGTTATTTTTGTGAGGACCAGTATCATGACACCTAACTTGTGAGTAGGGCTGTGTATCAACAAGAAACTTACGACACGATACGATACGCATCACGATTGATATGTTGTGATGCATTCCTGTACTGTAAAATGTGATGATATATTGGAATCTTTCCTATTTTGGAAATTTATTTGGAAATTTTAGGAAAGCTGTCATTGAGAACATACCACCATATGCAAACCTTAGCAAAAAAAAAAAAAAAACTGCGGCGTGCCCCTATGCAAAGACTTCCTGTCACTAAGATCAAGTTCTTAGATAAGCAGAATGCTATGTTGTGGTCTGGATATAACCCCAAACAAAATGACATAAATCTTGTATGATTTTTATTTGTAAATATCGTCCTTTTTGCCAAATAAAAAATCACGATATTCACATGTGCCAATGTTTTGCTTACACTCCTACTTAGGACAATTTACTGTTCCTCACAGAATGAAATTGCTCATATGTTGGACAAATCATGTGTTTCTTTTAAAATGTAATGGTGTGCATGTTTCTGTGAGGGTTGAGTTTATATAATATCAATGTAAGTGTACAAAATAACAAAACTAATATACTTGATTTGTGTGATACATGCGTGCGTGCGTGCGTGTAAACTGCATTAATTAAAATATCGACTATAAAAACCTTTTTAGTATTTGAACATAATACTATTGATTTAGTAGATCTGTTAAATAAACAGTACTTAAAAATTAATTCTCTAATCTTGCTTGTTTGTCAAACAATGCAGAACCACAACATATGAAGATGTCCTCTTGGTCAACTAGTAATGCCAGGAGACATGCATCTCATCTGCATTACTGCACGTGGATGAAAGACGGCGCGGGAAGCCCTAATGGACCATGAAGAAGCACACTGAAGATTTTAGTAAACTGCCTAAAGTCTGGCATATTTATAGTTTTACCTCAACTTTTTTTTTAAAGTTTCATTTCAACTTAATTCCAAAGTTCGAATATCTGAGGTTTTATTACAGTAATCAGTGCATAAACGATGATCCCAGTCTGTTTTCTATATTGTTTAAGTGGGTCATCATTCATGTACTGGGAAACATTGGTGCGTGACAGTTAAGGACACATGGATGTTTCTGTTGATGTTTCTCTTGGGTAATATTTGTTAACGTGTTTGCTGTCAAGTGAATTGCTCAGCTAGTGGATTTTCGACATCACACCTAAATCAAGTGTGTTAAAGAGACCAAAGTGCTTTTGGTTTGTAAAAGCAGTCAGCAGATGTGACGCGTCGATGCGGCTAAAGGTCATGGGCAATTTGAGTCAGCTTATGAGTAAACCTTTCCTGTATTTGTCACGTTGTGGCAGAAAGCTGTTGTCTCTTATTCAGCACTTTGAGCAAAAACAGCACTTACCATAAACTTAAGGGTTACTTTATTATAATAATCTAGCCTTACCATAATTACAAATGATCTCACACAATGCCTCGAAACTGGCATTTTAAATATTAGCCTTAAACACTCTCCATGTCTATATTTGCCTGTTATTTAACGTGTCATTTTTACCTCATTGTTTGTCATGTGTTTTGTGCATATGTATGTGTGGTTTGTTGATGGATTGTTGATGTCTGTGATTGTAAGACACAGTAATGCATTGTTTTACATTATATAGCGTATGTTGACCACTTGTCAGTTTGTGAATGTTAAATGCTTCATTTACCCTCTGTGGTGATATTTTATAGAGAATATAAAAATTCAACAGCTTTGTTTTAAAGACGATGCCTTTGGGGATCCATCTACAACACCACTACAAGGTGACTTACTAAACTATACATTTATATATTATGCATAAACAAAAGCTTACCTGAACAGACAAACAGGCTTGAAGGGATAGTTCACCCAAAAATGAAAATTCTGTCATCATTTTTTCACTCTCATGTTGTTACAAACTATACATATTTTTTTTGTTCTGATGAACACAAATGAGGATATTTTGAGGGATGTTTGTAACCAAACTGATTATAAGCCCCATTCACTTCTATAGTAGGAAAAAGAATACTGTGGAAGTGAATGGGGCTCATGTTTGTTTACAGACATTGCTCAGGGTTTCTTATTTCGTGTTCATCAGAACAAAGACATTTATACAGGTTTGTAACAACATGAGAGTGAGTAAATAATTTTTGGGTGAACCATCCCTTTAAGTATATGTTCTAGATGTGCATTAATATAATTTATAATGATGCAGGCCATTTACACAAGCACAGGTCAAGTGGGACCCGTAATGATTTTAGCAAAAAGCTTTTTTTACACCTTTTTTGCGTTAGTTTTACTGTAGTATTTTAGTCATATTCTGAAGTCATTTCTTTTTTATGTTGTGTCAGCTCTTTTGCTTTACTGTTTAAGAATGAATATAAAGCGCACAAACAGCAAACTATAGTAGACTTAGACATGTAAAGCTAAACATGGTGTTAAGAGAGGCTGCCACATTATTGTCACACTCTTAAATGATGCACATTTAGTTTCAGATGTGTTTCATATTTCAAATGCTGTATGTTCTGTCGTACAGTAATCTGCTCTTTACTGTTTGGGTCTTCAAACTGAAGAATTTTTTTTCTCTTTAACTTGTCATTGCACATTTTACTTGACAGGTTTATATTTGTATTTGTATCACAACATTGGTATGTATTAGTTAATTCAATACAGAGATGGTCTTTATAATAAGAGTCTGTATAAATATAAAGACTTCAATTTTACTTTTTGTTTCCCCCTCTGTTATTGTCATTCAGTTTAAAATTGGCCACGTTGTTTCTTAATATCTCATTTGACCACTAGGAGGTACATAGAGAGCATTATTTCACAAATCTGAAACTGGTGTCTCTGTCACCTGTTATTTTAATTGTTCTAATAGTGAGGAACATATGTATTTGAACACCCTGCTATTTTGCAAGTTCTCCCACTTAGAAATCATGGAGGGGTCTGAAATTGTCATCGTAGGTGCATGTCCACTGTGAGAGACATAATCTAAAAAAAAAAAAACTGAAATCACAATATATGATTTTTTAAAATTATTTATTTGTATTATTAAAGCTGCAAATAAATATTTGAACACCTGTCTATCAGCTAGAATTCTGACCCTCAAAGACCTGTTAGTCTGCCATTAAAATGTCCACCTCCACTCCATTTATTATCCTAAATTGGATGCACCTCTTTGAGGTCTTATCTGCATAAAGACACCTGTCCACCCCATACAATCAATAAGAATCCAACTACTAACATGGCCAAGACTAAAGAGCTGTCCAAATACACTAGAGACAAAATTGTACACCTCCACAAGGCTGGAAAGGGCTACAGGGAAATTGCCAAGCAGCTTTGTGAAAAAAGGTCCACTGTTGGAGCAATCATTAGAAAATGGAAGAAGCTGAACATGACTGTCAATCTCCCTTGGACTGGGGCTCCATGCAAGATCTCACCTCGTGGGGTCTCAATGATCCTAAGAAAGGTGAGAAATCAGCCCACAACTACACGGGAGGAGCTGGTCAATGACGTGAAAAGAGCTGGGGCCACCGTTTCCAAGGTTACTGTTAGTAATACACTAAGACGTCATGGTTTGAAATCATGCATGGCACGGAAGGTACCCCTGCTTAAACCAGCACATGTCCAGGCCCGTCTTAAGTTTGGATGATCCAGAGGAGTCATGGGAGAAAGTCATGTGAGACCAAAATAGAACTTTTTACTCATAATTCCACTAAACGTGTTTGGAGGAAGAAGAATGATGAGTACCCAAGAACACCATCCCTACTGTGAAGCATGGGTGTGGTAGCATCATGCACATGGGACAGGGCGACTGCACTGTATTAAGGAGAGGATGACCGGGGCCAGGAGATTTTGGGGAACAACCTCCTTCCCTCAGTTCGAGGCACACAGCCAAGATAACCAAGGAGTGGCTCTGTAAGAAGCATATCAAGGTTCTGGTGTGGCCTAGCCAGTCTCCAGACCTAAACCCAATAGAGAATCTTTGGAGGGAGCTCAAACTCTGTGTTTCTCAGCGACAGGCCAGAAACCTGACTGATCTAGAGAAGATCTGTGTGGAGGAGTGGGCCAAAATCCCTCCTGGAGTGTGTGCAAACCTGGTGACAAACTACAGGAAACGGTTAACCTCTAATTGCAAACAAAGGCTACTGTACCAAATATTAACATTGACTTTCTCAGGTGTTCAGGTGCTTATTTGCAGCTGTATCATACAAATAAATAGTTAAAAAAATCATACATTGTGATTTCTGGATTTTTTTAGATTATGTCTCAAATACTTATTTTCCTCACTGTATATATAGATATAGATATATAGATACAGATATATAGATATATATGACAGCTACAGCTAAAATACATTTTGTGGCGCATTTGTGTGCATGTATGCGTGAATGGCGTGTTTAAGCAGGTGCTTTAACCATTACGTTAGCCGGTGCACGTTATGAGATCTGAAACCACAAACTGATCTGACTGCAGTTGTAGTAGTGTGATGGCTGTCTGAATGTGAGCCACACCCTGCTATTCAAACAGAATGAGTTAACAGGAAGAGATTTCATTCAAAATGAGCCCATTGTGATAATATACAAACTACAGCAGCTAAACATGAATTGTAGAACGATCTTTTGATTTTTTTTAACCACAGATTTAATTGTGTTAAAGTATGATCTCATAGGGGATGAGAATTGTGCATGCTGAATTTCTTATTCATTCATGTTCGAAGCATTAAAACCACCATGCACAATATTAAGATTAAGAAAAATATTTTGAGTAATGTTTGTAAGGAAACCGATCAGAGGCACCATTGACTTCCATAGTATTCTTTATTCCTACTATGGAAGTCAATGGGGTCTCTGATCGGTTTGGTTACAACCTTCCTCAAAATATCTCTCATCGTGTTCATAGAACAAAGAAATTTAAACAGGTTTGAAACAACACAAGGCTGAGAAAATTGTGACGAATTTTTATTTTTGGGTGAACTATCCCTTTAACAAGAGCCATATACTGTGGGTGTAGACAAGAAAAGCAGTGTAGTATAAAAGAACAATACAAGCAGCTGCGGGCCTGTGAAAATCACTTAGTCATATGATACTGACCAGACTTCTAATGAGAGGAATGAGAGTGCACTCTGTGTCTACTTTTATGAAGCTTCTTGGAGACACTGCAACCAATGTTATTTTCGTATCTTTTATGCACTGTATGTGCACACAAATCGAGAAGTCTGGGTTGTTGATCCATCATTGACTCTTTGTTTAACAAAATGATCCCTGCTCTATTTGTTTGACCGATTTGTCTGAATGCTGCTGCGAGAAATCGTCTTTTTGTATACAAGAAGCAGATTAACAGGTCACTCCCTGATGTTTTTCTTGATCTCTTAGAATACATATGTGGGTGATACAAATAATGTGACCTATAATGTTTTTAAAGAGGTCATATTATGATTTTTTTAAAGATGTCAAATAAGTCTTTGGTGTCCCCAGAGTGCGTATGTAAAGTTTAAGCTCAAATTACCCCACAGATAATTTATTATAGCATGTTAAAACTGTCACTTTGTAGGTGCAAGCAAAAATATGCAGGGGTGTGTCCTCTAAAATGCAAATGAGCTGATAAAATGCAAACACTGATTGCAATGATGGTGGATTGTTGAAACTGAAACTCATTTGTGCTGTCAATTATACATTTTTCTTTCTTTTTTTCTCTCTGCACTAAATGGCAGTGCCGTGGTTGGATAGTACAGATTAAGAGGCGGTATTATTTAATTGGACTTGCTACCTACGTCACAAAACAGGCAAAATCTGACCTAATTTTTCAAAGGCTTGCAGAGAATCGTTTAACAATACAAAGTTACTTGGTTGTTCTTTTTCACGTTTTCTAGGTTGATAGAAGCACTGGGGACCCAATTATAGCACTTAAAGGGACACTTCACCCATTTGCATTAAGCTTTGTATCGTTAGAACCCCAGTCATGTTTTTGAATGGTCGTGCATCATTCCCTTAGTTTCCCCTGAGACGGGAGAAATACAGATTTCAGTGTTGCACTTCCTTCTTTCAGTGATGTAAAAATCGTCATATGGGTGGGACCCACTCACGCAACAGACCTATTACAGATCAGTGGGTGGGACTTACGAAAATAAACGAACACAGACGAAAAAACTATCAGTGGTGCATTGTGGGAGTTGTAGTTTTCCATACAAATGTGCCCTAAAGTCACGTTCTGTCTTTTCTCGGTCAAATAGGCACAACATTCTAAATTTATGTTACATTTCTACTACAAATATGACCCACTTTCAATAAAGATGAATGTTTCTACCGATTAAATGTCCCTGGAAAAAGTCAGATATTCATGATATGACCCTTTAAGACTACCATTGTCAATAAAGTATGTTTTGTTTATATTTGTGTGGACTTCATTGTGTACTTCATATGGTCAAAGACTTCTGGAATGGGATGCAATGGTAAGTGAATTATTTTGTGTTTTAAACCAGGAGTTTTCAAACTGTGGGTCGGAACCCACTTTTGGGTCATGCAAAGTCACTTGGCTGTTGCAGTGAATGACACAAAAAAACAGTTTAGTCAAATTAATGACTAGCAATGACAATGATTTTAATATGATAGACCATAAGTTATTTTTAAATTGCAATTAAACTTGAATTTCCTCAATAAAATGACTCGGGAAAATAAACACTACCCAGTTACAAAAAAGAAAATTGTATTTTCTATTAATTCCTTTTAAAAAATATGTTTGTGAGATAGATTATTTATTTGAGTGGGTCGCAAAATAAAAAGTTTGAAAACCCTTGTTTTAAACTCTTTAATACTTTATAATATATTTATGTAAATAAAAACCAACGTTGTATTTTCACTATAATTTCTACACCTATAGCTCCAACACATGCAGATCTTTCAAACATAATCTCCTCTTCATGATTATAATGAATGATACAGCATGTTGGATGCACAGCAGTGAGCGGCAGAAGGGCGGGGCGATGGTTTGTTTAGTGACATCATCGCCCTTTGAAGCGTATTTCGGCCGTTGACCTCATTGGACGAAAACCGGGAGTCTGATGGGCTCTTTGGTAGCTTGATCCTTTTTTCGGTTCGGCGTTAGGATTCAGTTCAACTTCCTTCAGATTGTTGTGAGCACCTCTGAGCGAGCGGTGACGGTAGAGACAGTGGATTTGTTGAATTTAGGCGGCTACCTGCCTATCCCATTGGATGAACCACAGGGAAAGCTGCTTGTTAAAGGAATCCCACGTCTCTCGTGTCACCTTGCAGCCGGTGTAAATTCGTGGACGGTCCGCTTTTCCTGTCAGGACGGATTGTTACATCGGAGCAGAGGTTCAGTGCTGTTTTTATCTTAAGGTAAACGACTAACAATTTAATTTGAGCGTTTTTTTGTTAAGAATGAAGCGCGTTTACTCTGGATTTCAACGTGTTTGCCTGACGCAAAATATCAGTTTAGCCCTTTGTTAAAATCTGACACTTTCTCTGGGACCAACTTTGATTTAAAACAGGTTATGCTATGGTTTCTTTTTTAATTGTATCGTAAATTCATGATGGCTTCGTTCAGATCTCGCATGTTTGGGGCTGGGCGGCGTTTTAAATGGATGCATCGATTTGTCTTCAACATGCCATGAAATGAACGGCGGCCTGTTCTCGTTTTAATGCTTGCTAATATAAGTCATTGAGCCTACAGTATTCAGTATAATTGCTTATGTGGAGGGTACAGTTAAATCTTAACACTGAAGTAATCGGGTTTTGCGTCTTAAAACAATGTTTCTCGTTGATGCAATTGCCAAATCCTAATAATCCAAACTGTAAACACGATTATTCAGATTTCACGCATTACCTTGCAACGAATGCTGTACGCTTTTATCTTATAAAGTAAGCTGAATTAATTTAATTTGAAGCTTAAAATACTGCACCAATGTTGAGGAATTTAAATCATGGTTTTGTTAAGAAAAACACGTTGGGCGTTAAAAAAATCGCCGCACAAAACAAACATGCAGCTGATGCAAATAGTTGCTTATTCTGACGCATCGCCCGTCTTTACTTGTAGTTTAAGTGGACTACTGATATATGGATGTGGGATGCATGTGGTGCTTATCGGAGCTTGCGTGTCGTCTTGACGTTTTTTACAAACACTGCCTTGTTTTGACTTGAAATTATCGTTTCCATCGCGTTAAAGTCACGTTATCAACCCGTCCTTATAGCACCCGTAGGTCTGCAGATAACAGCGTTTCTACATCACACCCTGCCTCTGTTTACAGTGCTTGTAGGTGACGCACACACGTGCCTGACGCGGGAAGTTCATTACCGCCCTGTGCTTTTTAGTGCCAATGGCTCGGATATTTGTGCCTCTTTTGGGGAACTCATGCACTGGGGCAGGGGACAGGGGTTACCAAACTGCTTTGTCATCCGAACCCCCGTGACCTTAATTATTGGATAGAAGTACACCCTAAAGTTGAAATAATGCTAACCTACAATCGGCTTAATTGTTATTTTTTTAGCAGGCATACATAATTTAAGCTTTGGATTTACTATTACACATAGAACACCTTTTGAGTTTATTTATGGGCCCCCTGCTGCATCATTGGACCTTTTTGACTTAACCCCCATCACAATTTCTAACTGATATAATATTTTAGATCTTGTGGTAACTAGAGAGATGTTTTGGCTTATTTATTAATGATTATTTTGTTTTATTTTAAGTTATTTTAGGTCATATGGAGGCCCCCTTGGTAGTCCCCCTGCGGGCCCCAGCCTTTTTGTGGATGAATCTTAATGTCACAAATTGCTTGCATTTATCTAATTTATGGTTGGTTTAATAATTTACAGGAGATCGTATTCTTTCCACAGTAATTTGAAACGCCCTTGCCCGAACCACGTAATGTTTTATGTGAATGACATTAAGCCCATTGTGTCTTAGAGCACATTTACACCTGGTATTAAGATGCGTTTCGGCCAATTGGAAAACAAGAGGACAGAAGACGCCTGTTTGTTCACACCTGATGTTTTAATCTGTCTCTTTTGTCTGCTTATGTCCTGATTACTTCAAGGGGATGGTTTATGGGCGAGTCCCTCTGCTTTCGTTAAAACACGAACGTGAGAAATAACAGGTTTAAGTTGACGCACACTTAGGGCTGGGCGATAATTCGATAACGATAATTTTATAAATATAAAAGTACCCGATAAAACGATAATGACAGTTCGATAAGTGATCGATAATGTTTACGCACTTCCGGATGCTGCACGTGGTCTTTGTTTACAATCACAGTGTCAGTTAGACTTGAAGGAGTGGAGTAAGATGAGGCAAGTTATTAATTTGGGGCCCTAAGATTTCCGTAAAGTGGATAACGCGAACAGAATCACAAATGCGCGGAAACATTTTCCTTTTGTGTAATGTTGGACGCGCAAACAAGTTTGTCAAAGCTCGGAACACGGCAGACAAAATAGGTACAGTATACTGTTTTTCTTTCAGCGTCCGCCTTTTGCGCGCACACGTCCGCACAGCTTTAAAAGTATATTTACAGGACATTCACAGTCTGTCTTGGGTCTTAAAGTGACAGTAGCCTGCTGCTTTCTGTGTCAGAAATGTTAATTTCATAACAAACATTTACATTTATTAATACAGTAAAACTACATTTTTGTATTTCTCATGTTCTGATTAAAAAATAGTTTAAAAACATAATTAACTGTCTGGTTTTTACAACTTTCATTAAGCAGCTAAAATCTGCCTTTAAATTTGACAGGAATAAAGATTTGTCATTTATCATTATAATTATCGATATCGACCGATATGGAAAATAAAGTTGTTCCGATACCAGTATCGGAAATGCGGCCGATACCACAAAAAAATCTGGCATCGGAATCGGCAAGTACTTGAACCCATATACCGATCCGATACCATTTTCTTAATAAACCTAGTTATGCCCGTTATAGCTAACGCTGCAAAGCGAAACTCATTTCTTCTTCGCTGCTCTGAATGCAAACACTAGGAAGTTACCACACGCGTGACGCAACCACTGTTAACTTAGAGCGGCGAAGAAATGAAAGCATGCAGCCATATGTCCGCTGTTTGTTGTATTGTTGTATTTAGCTTCGTCCACTTGCGTTTTAGTCAATCGGATCACATCTTATTTCCAGGTGTAAACAGGGCCTTATAGTGCTTTGGAGTTGTCATAAATATTGTAATCCCAGATGTTTGTCTGATGTCTTCTCCTCCGAAATACTGATTAACCTAAAGTAACAAACCAAAAACACAATTCCGGTTGATTCTCGAATGTTAATACGGATGCATTGTTTTTACAGAGGCTTTTTATTGTCTTATGACTTATTAATACTGGTGTCTTTCTCTTTAAATGTGTGACTGTACTCTGGTCAGTGAGAGTTGAGTACAGCAGCTGTTTACAGTGCATTTTTAATTGGTTTTCGTGTAGTGCGGTCTACCTTCCGGCAATCCAATTAAATTATTATTATAAAAGCGGTTTTGTCAAACGCACATATTGTCAAGTCTTTGTCTTGGTAGACTATTCCATACACACAGAAAATCTTATGTTATCATGCTGTTTCAAACCAGCTTCGCCACAATCGACAGATTGATGGTTATACTCAGTTTTAGTTAGTATAATTTTGCAGATAGCATTGCACTTTCTATTGCATCCTGTGATCTAATGATTTCATCATTTGCTGAGGATGTCTGTGCTGGAAGCCATTACAGGTTTTGTCAGTGATTGTGTTTAGGCCCACTGTGGTCTGTGGTCTATAAATTTGACCAAGGACATTACATTCTCTCTTGTCATATTTGCACACAGCAGTTTTATGTCATCCATATACGGACATCCTGCAGTCTGTGAATGTAGAAACTAGTGGAAAACTGTTTGTTTTTGAATATTAAGGATTTGTGTTTATACCGCTGATGTTCTGGCCAGTTTAGCAGTTGCCTATTGTACCATTTAAACAGCAGGGTGTCCCAGGGTTCCTGCTGAAGACATGACCTCGTACTGAGGTGGTTGGGATGGACAAGTTGACGCCTAGCGTGGAGTCAGACATGATTTTTTGCAGTAGATTAATAAAATAAACCATGTTTATCATCAAATTAGTTAGCTTGTCCACCAGTCCATTCCCATGCACTGGCTTTCATGTATCCAGATTCCAGTAACAGTAATGTAAAATCCTGTCCATCCCGAGTAACAACATTAGCATTGACCTAAGATGTCTCAACTGTCAGCAAACCAGCAGTGGATATCTTGTCAGATCTGTGCGTTTAAGCGGAGCAGACAACTACTGTTTTAATCCTCTTGGGCACTGTCCCTATCCATCACGGCATCCTGCTGTTTCCAGTATGCAAACTATACCCAAACTAGCACGCCCTCACTCGCCATCTGTTCTCCCACTCATTTTCCTTTCCAATCTCTCACTCCGTAATATCTTTTGTGACTCTTTTTATGTTATTGTCTATCTTGATCACGTTAGATGGGTGCAGCCATCACTTCTTTGTTCTTCTCCTTTTAGTCTTGTGAATTTAAGCTTTTCTTTAACAGTTTCCCTCACAGTTTCTTTTGTCTTCTGTCTTTTCAGCCTTGTTTACAACTGTTATATGTTTTAGATAATCTGATTGAGATTGAGGTGAATTTTTGTAGCTACAATATCTTGAGTTCCTTTAGCTTATTGGGTAGAGCATTGCGTTAGCAGCGCCAATGTCATGGGTTCGATACCCAAGGAACACACATACCCAAAATAACTTTATTTTGCCAAAATTAATTATATGCCACATGCATATAAATAAATGTGATGGGTTCACTCACAAGCAATTGGATGATTCTCATGAAATCCAGATTTAGAAGGTGTCCAGCGTCAGAATTTTTAAAAAGCCCTTGAAGCCAATTTTTTGCACATGTAAGATACCATTATTTTTAGAGGATTTAAAAAATATTTCCTATAGAATTATTTAAATTTTTTATATTATGATTAACAAAAATTATCATTACCGCAACATGATATTACATCAAATATATGCATTTACAAACTCATTTTTTCATCAACTTTTTTTTTTTTTGAAAATGTTAGTTCTTTGAGGGCTTAAACAATGATTGAAAATTGTTGTGGAGGATGAGAAAATTGGTATTGGACACATTTATATTCCTTATTATTGTCTCTACATTTACCAATAATCACCAAATACCACCTGTTTCTTTACTGTAAATGTTTATAGTATAACATGCACTGAAGCTTTTTATATTTTATATTTTTTAATTATACATTTTCCATGTCAAAGAACCCAAATCCAGTCATGGACACGTTGCGGTAATGAAAATGTTCCCCTTAAATGTGGAAAAAACAACAAAATTGGTTTGTACAATGTCGTTTGAAATCATATGCAAAATAGTACATGAAGAGATGTTTGTAACTGTATGCTTCTTATTTTGATAGCATTTACTTTATCAAAATGTTTCATGACACCTCATAAGTTTCTAATTTCGCGAGAATCACCCAGCATAGTGTCAATGCTAATGTATTGTGATTTGTCATCAGTTGACTTCACTGTCAGTCAACTATTGCACTAAACAAGCTTTTAAGCAATGAATTGAAGCATCACCCATATAAATCTGAACACCACTAGGCATGTTTCTGTCACTGGTTTGGCTCACCTGATTACTTGTCATTCACCTACCTTGAGATGCATAATACTAGGTGCAAATGGTGCCTAATGTGTCTGATGCTGTTTTGGGAGCTCTTTTCTAGCTCTGCCCAACCATCGTCAGCATGATACATGAAACACAATGGGACAATCTCCTTGCTTAATCCTAACACTGCTCATGCCAAAATTAAACCCCGCTGGGTCATTAAGCCCCATTCACACCCTATATTTGCACAGCACATACATTTGCTTGTCTGAAGCTAATCCTGTTGGCCGAGAGGGACAAGGGTCGTTTGGTCCAGCAGGGCTGTCGGGTTTCTTCCTGATTATCTGCATCGTTACTACCATTTCACACTCCCAGTGCTGTTTCACACTTTATCTCTGCCCCACACACACACAATACTGACCCACTACCCCTCCCCTACACCTGTCCAGTTACCATTAAGCAATACACAACACAATGTTAATAGTGACTGATGACTTTAGCTCAAGATAAGAACCGAACCCTGCTTTAGGAGGCAAATATATCTCAACTTAGAGCACATTTACACCTTGTATTAAGGCCCTGTTTACACCTGGTAATACGATGCGTTTTGTTCAATCTAAATACAGGTTTAAATGGGGTGTGAAATGTTTTGAGCTTGACAACTTATAGGCATTCATGTGGTTGAATGTGTTTGAACAGCCACAAAGATAACCTAATCTAACTCTACGGCACATCAAAAATCTTATACAGAAATATCAATAAGACAAAAAAAAACTTCAGAGAACGTTTTCTCTTTATTGACGAAATGTTTTATTTATTGACATTTATCTGGATATCGCCATAATTGTGCAAAGGTAGAAAAATAAAAAAATGATTAAAGACTGGTGTTTATTTTCATAAATCAGTACACAGCAACAGTGGCGCAGTGATACTTGTGATGCGGTCTGAACCGTGGGTTTACCGGGGTATTTTATCACGGCTTAGAACCAATTTCAACCAATCAGAATGAAGAACCAGAACGAGCCGTTTTATAATTGTAGTTTTGGGGTAAACTAACACTTTATCATAAATCACTTACCCCCATGTGGTTCTAAACCACCAAGTCATTTGATTGTCTTCAGAACACTGATTTTTGTGCATTTATACGGGCTGTTTATGTATTGTTTACAATGGTTTGTTTGCATAATTGCTTAAATTAAAATGTGAAAAATATTGGCAAAAACGTCATTTGGTCACATCAGCAGCATCCGCCGTAGTCAGCTCGTGTACGTGCACTGAGTGACCATGGAGGAGAACAAATTGTTAACAAATTGTAACAAATCGTTAGTTTTCTGCACACAAAAGTGTTTATAATGTTGTATTGAACTACTGATGGATTATGGTCCTTTTAGGCGGTGTCCTCCTGATTTTCATCAAAAATATCTAAAAATGTGTTCTGAAAACAATCAAAGGATTTGGTGGTTTAGAACGACACAGGGTAAGTGATTTATAAGATAACCTTTTAAAATGTGATGGCACTGTAGGCAAATCTTTAAGCAAATTAGGACAAAATGACACGGGGCTATCTTTGGGTTTTATGTAGGTTCATACAAATGTGACCTTCGCCACCACGACACCAGCACTGTCTAGACTGCACAAACTGCTTCCACAGTTAATCCTTTTTTTTTCAATAAAAAACTGTTCTTTCATCCACCACCATTTTGTGACTCTTCTCTTAAAAATTTGTTGAAGTATCAATTTGGCACCGGTATCGTAAAATCCCCAACAAAACCCATCCCTAGCTACGCACAGTGTTTTTTTTTAGTTGTTATTAGGGGTGTGACGAGATCTCGTGCGAGATTTCTTGTGGAGGTGAAATGCTGGCCGTTTCTCAAATAAAAGACTTCATCCTTCGGAGGTCGCATTTTAAAACTGCATTTACTTCATAAAGACTTATTAGAGACTATTAACAATTATAAAGTGTACTAATTATTTAGTTAATCGCAAATTGTTGTAATATGCTCACGACTTGCGAATCTAATGCTCAGTTAATGATCTGAAATAAACCTTGATGACGTATGCAGCCTGCATATGCGACCTCCGGAGGATGCAGCTTTCTGTTTGACCCTTTTACAGTGCATGCATTATATTCTGTCTTTTACTGCGTTTGCGTTTTTGTTTGGGTTTCCAATAATGTTCTTTGGGAACTTGTGTGAAGTCTGAGACGCGTTGTTTGATCAGTGTCAGATGTGATGTCTCAGCAGATTAAACCCTCACACAGAGTTTACATGATTTATGTTCTTGCTCAAAAAATGACAGTAGCTGTATAATTTCTAGTGTAAAGAAATAGAGATATATTAAATATTAACATGGATTTAAACATTGTTTGGCTAAAAATAAGCGTTTCTCTCCGTCTAAAGTGAAAGTGAAGATAGCGTCTGCGAGACGAGTCCACTATTGCCCCCCTACAGGCAGTTGTTATAATACATACATAGTGCTTTTTATTTATAGGCCACAAATGCAATGTGTATGTAATGTTGTTTAATGTAACTTGGTTTTAATACTTTATTTGAACCAATTATTATTGCATCTTCATTATTATGTAGTTTTAAAGGCTACTGCTCACTTGGGTCTATTTTTATTATCCAAAAATAACTAATTATTTCATTATCAGTTAGCAAAATAATTGTTAGAGCCAGTCCTTGATTAGTTAAAACATTTAAAAAATAACGTGATTTCAGTTTCTTATTCATTTATTTTATCATTGAGGGTTTCTTAAAAAATGTAAAAATATCGTCTCATCTCGTTCTCGTGAACCCAATCTCGTGTCTCGTCTCGTCTCATGGATTAAGTGTCTCGTCACACCCCTAGTTGTTATTGTGAAATCTTTGGTACAAACAAATTGGCAGTATTACTAAACGGCATTAAATGACGCGATCTGCACTTGCTAAATTTGCCGATCTCATGAGCCGATCTTTCTGTTTACTTTTGTCATCATAGCTTTCCTGATGCGGCTGCAATTAGAGACCATTTTACACCCGTTGCTCCTGTGTGACGTGCAGATTTGGATCTCTCTCTGCCTTTACAGAGATATGTGTATTTTCTATGAGGACGCGCTCCGGTCCTCAGCGCGATGCGTCTTCACATCCCTATCAAACAACGTATACAACACACATCTATCGCGGACAGTTGCATCCTCATGCCAAAAGTTAATTACTTGCATTCGTTTTAAAGTTTTGACGGTTTAAACTTCCATTTTCCTCACAGCTGCTCTTGTTTGCAGACACCCGCCGCACGCATACACACCAGCCGGTCATCAGTGCACGTGAAGAGAACGATCTCTCCCATGTCTTAAAGCTACAGTATCCTAATTAATTTCTCAATAAAATCACTCTCTGCTCATCAGTGAAGAACTGTTGTACTTCATACGAATGCGTGTATACTTAATTCATACAGTTAAAGACTGTGAAGTGTTTTATTTTAATTACTTTTAACAGACATAAACCTTTTTAAAGGCATATAACATTTCTCTTTGCAAGAAGAAATATTTGTTGTTCTTTTTTTGATTCTCTATTAAAACAATAATATACCTAATTTATAGTTAGTTTCATTTCTACAAATGGTGCAAACTCTGCTAGATTATAGATAAAAGATTCCCATTCCACTGCCATTATGTGATCGGCACTAATCGGCAGATCATGAGCTTGGTAATCGGTGATCGGCCCCATAAATGCTGATCGGAACATCTCTAATTACTAACATTAGGCCTAAATCATATGACGCACACTGTTCCTGTAGTACTGTACAATTTGTAGACGTTGTGTTAGCAAAAGTCTTTGATTCAATCCCACAGAAAACACCAATTAGATGAAATGCATTGTAAGTCACTTTGGATTTCTTTTAAAAGTCATATAGTGTTGCAAAGTTTCACAGAGAAAAGCAAAACACATTCCCTGGAAACGGTTTTTATTAGCGTGAAGTTCCAGCGAATGCATTCAAGAATTTCCCCTTCCTGTGGGGAGCATATTTCACACGAGTGGCTTTCACTCACACAGTTATGGGTGTTGTGATTTCCTGTCATATGTCCATTTTAAGGAGTGTAGTATGCTCGTAAACATGCTGCAAATTTCTTTAAAAAATATGGGAATTGAGATTTTCTAGCACCACACGACATGGTCCATTTTGTACTATCACTGCATGTAATGGTATGCTAGCTTGCTTTACGCAGTAATGTTAGTTATTTTATATTACACTAATGGAGATTTCAGAGGTAACACATTTGTGGATGTTAAACACTGAATCGAAATTCCTAAAGACTTATTTCAAAGCATGCAATGATTATAGTAAATTGTAGCCACAGTCTGATGCTGTCTTGTTGTATTAATCTGAAGCTTTCTGTGTTAAGTTCGGTTCTTGTTGTGACTTTTTCCATGTTTAAGTGGGTCCCCAGCGCTTCTATCAACCGAGAAAATGTGAAAAAGATCAACCCAGTTACTTAGTTTTGGTAAACCATTCTCTGCAAGCATGTGAAAAAATAGGTCCTTGAAATTTGGCTCCTCTTGTGATGTCAGAAGGGGATAAAACCGCCTCTTAATCTGCACGATCCAACCACAGCACAGCTATTTAGTGCAGAGATCAACTCATTTGCCTTTAACAGGACACACCCAAAAACTGGACATTTTTGCTGATACCTACGAAATGGCAATTTTAACATGTTATAATAACTTATCTTTATGGTATTTGGAGCTAAAACTTGACATATGTACTCTGGGGACACCAGAGATTTATATGACATCTTAAAAAGTCTTGAGAAATGTCCCCTTTAAGTTAATAGAGGACATATGTCTCTCCCAATTTTATTTGAATGGAAAATGTCAGCACAAGGACTGTACTTAACAAACCAATTTATCAAGACTTGAATATTTATTTTACAAAAATGGATTTTAAATTAAATTTGTTTCCCCAATGGCAGCCTAATTTTATTTAAATTTATTTATTTAAAAGGCGGTCATGTTTTCAAAGCCTCTGGACAGTTATTTAAGTCATGCAAGACTCAAGTCCTTTTTACTTAAATGGTCCAAGACAGATATCTCTTAAATCACGTGCTAAAATCACCATTAGACAACGCATCACTGACCAACAATTAAACCTGACGTAAATTCTATAAAAACTTGTTTCTTAGGCTTAAATTGTGCTAAAAATACCTTTTTCAAGGTCATATCAGCTACTGTGCATTTGCACAACTCGGCAAGTGCCTCACTGGACTTCGTATAGTCCCTCCCCCAGAGATCATCAGTCTTTAATTATTGGTGTGTTCGACTTAATGCGGGCGGCCCTGCACAGACCGATCGGCGGCTGACTTGAAGCCGTACATGCCGGTTAGTAATTTTGTCCGACTTCAGCTGACGCTGAAGGCACGTGACTGTGTCATATGGCTTTAACGTACCGCGAGAGCGATTCAAGATCAGCCGCCAGAGTCAGGCAGCACAGTTCGCCAAGAGGAGCTGTATGGGCTGTGATGAAGACATAGCTGATTCACGATTGGTCGGATTCACCGCATGACAACAATCACGCGTGTTTCGTGTTTAGTTTCACGCCCTCAGTTCCACGAATGCTCACAAATCTGTATTTTTATAACAGTTAAATCTCTTTTCATGTAGTCGCGAATCTCGCGATGTTATATTGTGTCATGTTCATCAAAACAAAATGGATAAAAAACGTAGACCCCACTACATTGGTATTTATATATGCTTATGTTGAACTTTATTCTTGTAAAAACAGATGCTGTAAGCCTCTTCAGTTCCACTCATGCTCATACACATTCAAAACAGTATAATTCACTTTTTATGTTGTTTACATCTTACAAATCATGTTTACTGCGATAAAGCAAGCAAACGCCATGTGATCAGCCATGCCTGACGTAAATGCAGCAAACTACGGGAACCACAGCGTGTGCGACTTCACGACTTCAATCTCGCCGATCGGTTACATCCAGCCGCAGCCGAAGATGAACAAACCTAACAACTGGTTCTTTGGAAGGCGGGACTTCTTTTACCGGTGTGGCCATATTAAGCGTTGCATTGTCCCTCTATAGCAGTCCTCAATCTTGTTATATCATCATCTTTGTTCGGGTGGAGTTCTGAAGGTTCATGCATTACACACAGCATAATAAATGACTCTGCGGACATCGTCATGACAACATTTTACTAATGCTACAAGAACGGTCTTATACATGGGAATGAAATAGTCGACTGTAATGTGGAGGCAGTAAAATAAGAGGAGGAGTATGTTGATAGGCAGCAGTAATGTTTGTATGGGTTGGTTTTCTACTTGGAGTGTGCGTGCCAAGGGCTGTTGTAAAATCACTGCCTTGTATGGACTCATTGAGGGTTATGTGTCCTCTCTCGCTCTCTTTTTCTGTCTTTCTCAGTTCTCTGTTGGTGTGCCATTTGATGTTTTTCTTATCCAGTCTTTACAATAGTTGCCATTTTCAGGTCAAAGTAACAGATTGAGTTGAATGTAAAATTACAGTTAAAACCAGCCAACAATTAAGAGCGTAGGGCATAGATATTTGTTAAGTGAAGGTCCTGCTTCTGTCTCCTGTTACAAGAATGCAGGATGTGGCCAGCTGCAGCTGCATGCAAATAGTTGCATGTCTCTCAATGGCAGTTGGTTATGGCTCGGTCCTGAGGAACTGGGGGCCCTGTGCAGGAATCTGGGTTTGCAAGTACTCTTTATCTGGTCCTGCCAGTTGTATATCAAATAGTTTTTCTGACGCACAGTCTCCTGTTTTGATTACCGTAGTTTTAAGTTTTATATTCTGGTATTGAAATAACCTTACTACTATATTGGGAATTAGGAAAGTCATCTCAAATGTACTGTGCTAGCCAAGCAACTGCTATTGATTGGATGAAAGTACTAACACATATTGCTTTCTCTGGGTCCATCGTAGACCTTAATATTGAATGTTAGAACTAGGGATGTTTATATTGACCGGTTAAAGGAACATTCCACTTTTATTGAAAATATGCTAATTTTCCAGCTCCCCTGGGGTTAAACATTTGATTTTTACCATTTTGGAATCCATTTAGCTGATCTCTGGGTCTGGTGCTAGCACTTTTAGCATAGCTTAGCACAGTCCATAGAATCTGATTAGACCATTAGCATTGCGCCTAAAAAAAACCAAAGAGTTAAGATATTTTTTCCTATTTAAAACTTGACTCTTCTGTAGTTACATTGAACTAAGACTGACGGCAAATTAAAAGTTGCGATTTTCTAGGCAGATATGGCTAGGAACTATACTCTCATTCTGGCGTAATAATCAAGGACTTTGTTGTGGTAACATGGCTGCAGGAGGCGCAATGATATTACGCAGCAGCTGAAAATAGTCCCCTTAGTAACTTTCAATGGCAGGGTACTATTTTCGGGCAGTGTGTAATATCATTGCGCCTGCTCAAGTCACGTTACAGCAGCAAAGTCCTCGATTATTACTCCAGAATGAGAGTGTAGTTCCTAGCCATAACTGCCTAGAAAATCGCAACTTTTAATTTTCCGTAACTACAGAAGAGTCAAGTTTTAAATAAGAAAAATATTTTTACACATTTACAGCAGTCTATATTAACATTTTATATTTGGATCCTGTTTACAATTTGTCAGATTTTCAAGTCATACCACTGTAGCTATAGAAATATCTACTGCATGCAGTCCATTTTGTTACTGTCTGTCCTCATTCTTTCTTTCCATCCAATTATTGCCGACCGCATTCTGTACTCGTTGTAAAAAAGAAATTGAGTGATATTTGTGGGAAACCAGAGCTGGATTCTTTGAACGTTCAAAATACTTTCGAATTTGCAGAGGCTTTTGTATTGTGAAGAAAAGTTCTTCACCCGAAAGTTAGTGTTACTTTACTTAAATTGGATGTCTTTTTTTTGGAACGTCCCATTGTTGATCTTCACATCACCATGGAGATGCTACAGCAGGACTGATGGGTAATTTTTGTCCTGAGCTAAGTAGAACGATGACCTCACAATTCATCATTTTGGCCTGTCGGCTGATGTGTGGGTTTCCCATTCACCCTCTTTGTTGTCCCCTTCGGAAATGAAGTCTTTTGTGTTTCTTGACTCGATCCAACTTTGTAATTAGCAATTTATTTACGTCTATGTTTGTTTTCCTCTTTTACAATGTGATACACTTCAGCCCCTCATTTCCTTGATGTCAAGAAAAAATTTAATTTCTCTGCTTGCTTTGTCATTGTTACTTCATGCTTTTTCTTCTTTCTTATTGTCTTATTTGCTCTCCTGTTCAGTGGATTGAGCCTCGTGGAGAGGCCAAACAATAGCTCAGCTGCTATGACCATCTGTGTGGCTGCAGAGAGGGAAAAGATCTGATGGGGAGGAGGGGATGAAGGGCACAAAAAGGGGAGGTGATGTTAGGGAGGGCTGTTTAAGGGGAAAGAAATCTCTATGAATAAGTGAGTTTAGCAAAAGGAATAGGGTGAATGGGTTCATAGATCCCTCATTGACTCTTTCTTGGGGTTTTTATCTTTCTTTCTTAGTATCTCATAGCACAGTCATTTTGCTGATAAGCTTTCACGTAAGTCCTTCACAAAATTGAAAAATGCTCCAATGACTTGACATTTTACATTAACTTCCCTGGAGACCTCATGCAATTACAATTGCAGCTTTTTATCCACTAGCATCTACATAACAGTGTAAATGTACATTTTTAAGTGTTTGTATGTGCATTATTTATACTCTTGTCCGGGAGTTGTTGATGACTCTTCGTAGATGTTTCACCAATTGGTAGGTTTTTAAAACAAGCGTCTCACTAGGGTTGTGCCGATACTATTTCACATTCCTGCATAATCTGAACTTGTGAGATCAACGTGAATTTGCATGCTTTTCCTTGCATAAGATAGTTTATGGGCTCTCTTAAACTTTTCCTTGCAGCTGAACTTGTTATGCACTTGCATTTGGACATTTCCTCAAACCTGAGTTTGTAATGTAATTTTCAACATGCCAAGGCATCAATGACTCCGGTCGGAATAATGCCATCGTGTTTATAAAGGTTGTGGTCATGACAGTGTTGCCAGCTGCCTTTCAAGTAAAGGAGCTTCTGTTTTGTCCACCAATCCAGTGGCTTGTCACAGATGAATGAGAAAAAAATCAAACAAATGAATAAGGAAACTTTTGCCTCGTCCCCCAATACTATCATCTGTTGGCGATCTCGCAGGCTGAGGTTGATTTATCTCACTATGGACACTACGTCCTACCCCCTCATACCACATGCACCTGACTAGCAAGTAGCCAATCATTGTTTGAGTCTCTTGTGTCCATTTCCATTTATGCTGATATATGAAAATCAAAGTGCTGCTTTGAATACATTTTCAGAGAGGTGTAATCTAGCTCCAAAAAACGTCTGAAGATCACTGTCACTTGTTTTGTAGGATGTTTGACCCGCACTAGATCTTGGTGCATTATGTAACAATCAATTTAGAACAGTTTCCTGTTTTTCGAGTTGACCTTCATACAGGTTCACAGACAAGAAAGCTATTTCCCATATAACTTCAGTCTTTTCTCGGTGGAGTGTTTGACATTTACAGTTGATTTGTTCAGCTGATAGGACTTGAAATATAAAAGAGATTTATCACAGAATAGTGTCTATACTGCAATCTAGTTGTAATGCTGCTTGAAAATCTCTGGTACTTAATGGAATTTGTGTCTTTTCCCATTTAGGGCAGTAAATAAGTTGGCGACCACATCCATTACCCTGGGTTCAGTGTGTGAGCATCACTGAATCCAGCAAGTGCATCCAGCAGCAAAGTAGTCAACGGCTAATATTGGCGATGAAACCCGATGGGGTGGCCACAGAACCATCTGAACCAGTGGAAGCAGAGGGATTGGAACCAATAGCAGAGCCAAATGACAATGAAGGGACGTCCCAAAATGGCACTGCCCCAGCACCTCCACATCCCGATGAACCCCTAAATCAACAAGATGCTCCTTCAACCGTGAAGGAGGCTCCTGGAAAGGCGGTGGATCCTAAAGGTAAATCTAAAGCCCCCCTGAAAGGAAAAACTACAGCAGGTCCAGCTACCACAGGACCAGGCACGAGACCCAAAACAACCCAAAGCCGTGTGGCTAATGGCGTCACAAAAACTGCAACAAGCATGGCAGCCAAGAAACCAGCTACCACTTCGACAGCTGAGAAGAAACCCAGCACTGCTGCCGGAGCTCCAGCTCCAAGTAAGAAACCTACCGGCTCTTCCACTGCAACCTCAAGGGCCCAACCTGGGGTGATGGCTGTTGGGACTAGCAGAACAACAACAACTACCACCAAAGTTACGAAGACGGGAACAGCTGTCAGCACAGCCACCGGCGTGAGTAGGAGACCTGCCACTGCTCCTGCCAGTGCAGCAACCAAGCCCAAAACCACAGGTAAAAGGAGTATGTTTATGTTCACTGAACATCTTTAAATTTAGGAGCTGGTACTCATTCAGTTTAGATGTTTCATAATTATGTTCTGAATAAAGCACATGCCTGATGTAGGGATGGGACGATTAATGCACGTGCTATTATGCTTGCTATGCTTCTCAATTAATTGCGGTGAATGCTGCTACATCCAAAAGCCAGGATAAGGACTTCCTACTGATCAAAGAGCCAAAATGCATGAAAGAGCTGTGCATAATATCGCCTTTGCGATTCAGAATCGATATCAGACAAGTTTTATTAGTATGACTAGCGATGAATCATCCCAGCCCTAGCATGATGTTTATTTGAGGTGTTTTTGACTGGATTAGTCTGGACTTTAATCAACAAACTTTAGTATTCATTCAAAATCAGTTTTCATGATTAAATCCAGTGAATTTTCTCTAAAATAACCCAATTTAATATTTATTTTTCTCAGCTCCAGCTCCAAAACCCACCACTGCCAAACCCAGCACTTCAGCCACGGCCAAAACCTCTTCAGCTCCAAAAACTAACAGGTAAAACTCTTAAAGTTAGGTAAGGTTTAGATTGTTTTGTTTGAGCTCTGCATTTAACTAGATTTGAATAATTTATGGTGGCATTAACTTACAAATATAGTTGCATTTCTTGCGGGTAGCATGCATGGTTGAATTCAAACGTATTGTATTTCTGTAGTAGCTTGTAGGTTACATTGGAACTCTCATATGAAGTCATTAATTACATCACTCCTAATGGGTTCAATATGGCAAGAAATGGCTAAGATTAGACTTGAAAAGAGTCCGATTTAGAACGGCTTTGTATTTTGGCCCATATAAGTCACACAAATAGCTATGACTGCATGTTTTGCAGTGGAATGGTGTCTATTGTTTGTGCGTAGCAGCTATTGGCTCGTATTTCTTTTCCTCTATGAGTCAGACTCGCTGAAAGACAGCTCAGATCAGGCTTTGATAAACCAGAGTATAGGCTCAACAGTGCTCTTTTTGTTGTAGGTCCTTTCTGGGAATGATAATTGGTATCTTCCTAAGTTAAATTTGGTCTTTCGTGACCAAAGCTGGCAACATAATTTTTTTAGTTTTCCTGAGTGTCTTGTTCATAATTTCAGCATTAAGTTAAACAGTGGTATACACTGATTAAAAAATAAACATTAGTGGCATTAATCAAAACACTTACTTTGTCATATTAAGAACACTGTCATTACTGCGGTTATACTTGACGCCGTCGCTTAACATTTTTCAAAGCGATCCGCTGTTAAATGTTTTGGGTCCTGCTCGATTTTCGTTGACTGAGTAAAATAATGGAAAGTTTTTCATAAGATCCCCTGGGATCAATGTGTTAGAATCACATAAACTTCACAGATGCTGTCGGGAGAACAAGCACCCGTCTTCCGAGTGCCTCTCGCATAAGTTATTGGATGTTGATGACTTACAATCTTTCCCGTCACAGAAAACAACCACAGGTTTATCAATGCCATTAAAGTATTATTTTGCTTTTGTTTGTTTGTTGATCACGAAGTACAAAGTAGATGAGGAAAACTAGGATTCCGTGTACTCAACACACCGCCATTGTTTGTTTACGTTGCGTGGAATGGTGCGCTGTAATATGTGGAGCGGATTTATTGCGTTCTGTAGAAAAGGAGGAGTGGCGTATATCGCGTTTTGGGAAAAAAAAGGAGAAAAGATGACAGAATAACTCTGCGGATATTGGATTTTGTGTAAAATTAAGAATTTATATATATATATATGCGCAATGAAAACACTATACTAAACGCCATACAAATCTTTGAGGAGACTGTAATGCTATTTGTTGCAATTGATTCTTTCCACGAGTCTCGTGTCCATTTTCATTTATGCTGATATATGAAAATCTAGTTTTTGAAGCCACTTGAACTCACAGAAGTGCTGCAGTGAAAGCATTTTCAAATGGCGTTATGTGTAATCTAGCTCCAAAAACGTCTAGTGACCGGATCTGTAGGACGTTTGACCCGCACTAGTTCTTACTGCATTATAAAGGAATACAATTAAATAGGTTTCCCTTAAGCTGCCCTTTAAAAGGATCATAATAAAAATTGAATAGTTAAAGTTTTACTAGTCATCACCAACTGTTTGCTATAAAAAACCTGTATCAATATGAGAACACCCACATTAACACACAAATCTTTGAGTATAGAGTAATGCTATTTGTTGCATCTGAAAAATTCAGATTTAACCAAATACTATGCAACCTATTCAACTGTGCATAGTGCAAATGCCTGTTAATTTAAGGGATAGTTCACAAAAAATTAAATTTTTTTTGCATCATTTACCCAAACTTTTATACATTTCTTTGTTCTGCTAAACAACAAAAGAAATTTTGAAAAATGGATGTTGGGCATCATTGGCTTTCATAGAAAAGAATAGAAAAAGTAATAATATATGACTATGTTAATGGTGCATAAGATCTGTTTGGTTGTAAACATTTTTAGAAATATCTTCATTTGTGTTCAGGAAAAACAAATTATTTATAACTTGATGATGATAGAATTTTCATTTTTGGTGAACTATCCCTTTAAGTGTATCAGTCTCATCTCCCGAATTTAATTCATGGCCTTGGTCAGATAACAGGGGTCTCACTATTGTTGGAAATGTGTGTCCGTGTGCGATCAAGCACCTTAGGTATACAGAGGTGTAGGGTGAGGTTTGTGTACACACCGTCTGTTCTTCTGTATTGATTTTGTTTCAGTCATTCTGACATTTTTATTCCAAAATGAATTCAAGGGTTCTGAACTGTGTGTGTTTCTGAGCCGTGATTGATCTTTCTGTTTGTTTTCCTTTGATGTGTATCACGTAATGTATATCTTTACTGAAGCATCATATGACATGTTTACACTGCACAAGCACAATCACACTCCTAGTGTGGGAAATGTAAAGTAGCTCTATAAAAGCCTTTTAAATAATTCAACCACAGCATCTCAACTATCTGTCTCTATTGCATATACGAATGCTCTTGATTTTTGTTTACAAACTCGCAAGATGAACCATCCCACTAATTCTATTGACTTTTTGGTTGTATATATTCTTTCATGGATGCAGATTAAAACTTTACTGACACACCTAAAGCAAGCAATGGTTTTAAATGTGCCTGTTGTTGGGTAAATGCTGTAATGGCTCAGGCAGATGGGGTTGAGTTCTGCAGAACAGGAAATGTCTTTTTGAAATCGAATTTTAGCATCAGCCTAAATTGATTTCATCGACCACTTTTAATGTTCTTTGAACCATGCTGCTGGTTTCTGCATTTGTTTTCCTTTTTATTTCCTGCCTGCAGATTTACTGGTAAACCAGATGGCTTCCTTCACATTGTGCCACAAGAAAAATAATTAAAAATAAATGAGCTAATAAATTTTGAAACGCAGTAATGAAGCAAATGAGGTTTAAAATAAAAGTACCCCAGACCCTTAAAGCACCACAGTGAATGGAGTAATTAAGAGTTTGACTGATGATTTAAAGTAATGAGTAACTGGGGTGTAAAGTGAATCCACTGCCTGAGGCTTTGCTTAAAGGTGCAGTGTGTAAATTTTAGCGCCATCCAGTGGTGAGGTTGTGAATTGCAACCAACGGCTCAGTCCACTGCTCACCTCTTGCTTTTGAAACACAAAGAGAAACTACGGTAGCCACCACCGGACAAACATGTCATCGTTGGAGACAACTTTGTAAAAAAGTTTGTCTGTTAAGGGCTTCTGTAGAAACATGGCTGCACAAAATGGCGGCTTCCATGTAAGGGGACCCTCTGGTTATGTAGATTAAACGTCTCATTCTAAGGCAATAAACGCATAACAGGTCTTTATACACCCCTGATAATTTAGTTTGTATATTATTTTGCATTTCTGTAAAGAGATCCTTCTAAAAATTACACACTGCACCTTTAATGCTAGTCATTTAATTCTGAACAATACCTTCATCCACATGGCCGTTACTTAGGCTGGAAAAATAGGTTGCTTTTGTTATTGTCTGACTTTTTGTCTTGATCAAAATTACAGCCATAGCAATTTATTTAGATTGGCCAAGAACATGAGGCATAAACAAGAAAGATAAGACTTGACGTAGACAAATGGTCCATATCTTTATTGAAGCTACTTAGTCCTTTTGCTTCTCCATCACCTTAATTGTGCTGTTTCTGATAGATGTAATGAAGAAACAAAGAAGGCTTGTTACCCTAGTTGCTGTTCTGATCTTATCTTTTTCAACCCTATGCCCAATGCTCTCCTGTTGTGATGTGGTTGCAGCCTTTATTTCCTCCTCCCAATTGTGACCTCTTTTATTCCTTTAACTAAAAACAGTTGAAACTTTAGGTAGGTCATAGACTTCTAATGGGTTTAGATTCCAGTTCTTTTGTTCTCATTCTTTAACAATTGGCTGTTGTTTCTGAATAATTTGTGGGGGAGATGTTATAGTCTAGGCATGTAGGGCAAGGCCAGTTAACCATGTTCTTCATTGTGCTGAGATTGTATAGTCCGCATGAGAGCGTGAGTTTGTATTTTGCCATGGTTATTGGCAGGATATTAAGCATTCCAATATTATGCAGTTCTTGCCTTTTTAAAGTCTTGCTGTCGTTATTAGCGTTTTTGTATTTTTATCTAGACTAGGTCACAGACTGGACAAGAAGAAATATATATTTATTGACAAATACTGTGGAATTTCACAAAAAATATTTAAGTTCAATCTGGTTGACTTTGAACCCACCGTTCATTCAGTATTATTACGAGTCAACGGTGTCAACAACTTTAGAAGACGGTTGGCTAAATCAGTGTTTATAAAAGGATGAGTTAGTGTGTGTGTGTGTAGGGAAACATCCTGGGAGGGGTGCCACGTAGGACTGGGTTGGGAAACACTAGGCTAAATGAATGGAAATTATGTTTGTATGTTAGCAAAATGCTTTACCCATTTCCCACTCCTGCCACCCCCATTCCCCACTCCTGCCACCCCCTTTCAGACCATTTTTATGTTCTATTTGCTAACCTCTCCCCATCTACCAGTCATTTTCTCACAGGTTAGAAAAAATGGGAGGTTGATGGATTAGTTGATGTATGGCCCTGGTGGATTGGTTTTCCAGAACTGATTTAATTGCTTTTATGGTACATGTGCAGACTACAGATTTGCTCTCTTGAGCAGGAAGCTGGTTTTGATATAAACCAGTGTTGTCCATTTCCTGGCAAACAACAATATCCAAGGCATAACCGATGCTTAAATTATTATTTATCTACCGTCATTTGAACGTGTGGAAAAATGAATACTCTTAGATAAAAAATATTACACACAACAAATAGGCATCATTCGTTTTAACAACTGCTCGTGCCTTTCTGTTTTAGGACAATTGGAAGTACTGCCTCACGGCCAGCTACCACTTCAGCTACAGGCAGAACAACTACTACTACCACCACCAGTACCACCACGACTACTGCAGCAAGTAGAACAAGCCGTCCTCCTTCTCAACCGCCTGTTAAACCCTTGGTTACAACATCACTCACCCGCAAAGGTGGGATACCATTTTAGGCAAAATATTTAAATTAATTAATGAACAAGTTAATGAAAAACAGTGCTTAAAATGTCCAAATTTTTAATATCATCATTAACATTTTTAATTTCTAGATGCTGGCAAAACAGGCACTACTGCCCCGGCGAAGAAACCAGTTGCAGCAGTAACATCCTGTCCTGCTCCCAGCAAGCCTTCAAAGTCGGATGCTCCAAAACAAGCAGCAGCTACAAAACGACCCTTACCTAGCATCAAAGCACCTCAACCGAAACCAGATGACAAAAAAAGTGTACCAACGCGTAAGGTGCCACCTAGTCCACGAAACATTCCTTCAAGGGCAGCATCAGGCAAGGCAGCTGCAGCCTCTTCTAATCAAAGACCAACAGGTAGCAGTACGACAGTTACTGGGAAGCTTCAACCAACCAAACCAACACAGTCTGTTTTACCCATTGTTGTCAAAGATAAGCCTGCTAGTAAAGAACCTGCTGAAGAGGCTGTGCAACTTTCAGGAGCTGCAGTAGCTGCTGTTGCAGGAGCTGCAGTAGCTGCTGTTGCAACAGCTGCAGCTATAGCCACAGAAGAATCTGGTTTGGGGCCTGATGTTACAGCAGCTTCAGAGAGCCCTCTAGATGTGCCACCCTCCTCTTCTTTAAATGCTCAGGAAATTAAAGATGTGCCGGTCTTTACGGCCAATGACAACAACCAAGAGCTGCTGTGTCAAGAAGCTGGTCCTGTTGAAGTGTCTGGTCCTGTTGAAGGGTCTGAACTTGATCCTCCAGCTTCTGGAGATATTCAGAATTTTGAAGAATCGGGTTCAGGAAAAGTTAATGAAGAGGTGGCTGCTGCTAAACCAGTTGCACAGGAAGCAGTTAAGCAGGAAAGTGGGACTGCTTCACCGTTTGATAACCCTGCTGCTGCAATAGTGCCCTCTGTTGGCTTGGAAGTGGCTGAAAAAGCTGAGCTAATTAACAGTGAGTGTTATGAAGATGTGGAAGAAGAAAGGGAGGGCAGCCAACAAGTGTCTTTGTCAGAAATGAGTGGCACCCAGCCTACCGAAGAGTCTCAACCTGGGTCAGCAGGGCTTCCTGGGTCTATTTGGCGAGCAGGGGCCTTGCTCTCAGAGCTTGACTCTGAAGATGTAAGCTGCAGCCAGCAAGGGGCATCTGAGCTTAGTGCTCCAGGTGTCCTGGAGGGCACTGAAAGCATGGATGATCTGGGTGATGCTAGCCTTAAAGGAGCTGAAGGTGCATCTGTTGGATCTCCTGACTTTGAGAAGGTTCCTGATATCCTTACTAATGAAGATGATGAGGAGGAGGACGATGATGATCGAGTGTGTGATATGGAGGTAGAGTCGGAAAAAGCAGATGACTCACACATGCAGCATCATGACAATGATATTGATGAGGATGAAGATGTAGAAATGGCAAGTGAGGGCATTACTGAGAGTGGGCTTGAAAGTTATGGGAATGCAGATGAGGATGACTTAACAGAAGACTACCGGTTGGACAATCTGAATCGTATTCAGCCTCCAGCCATGGATATGTCTGTCCCTCCAGCAGCTCAGTGGAGCTTTGCTGATCCTTGGGCCCAGCTACCACAACCGGCCTCTACTCTTCTCTCTAGTCCTTCCTCTGAACACTGGGATGCAAACCCTGAAACACCAACCCAGGTACCTGCTCAGGCAACACTAGATGTTAGCAATTCCGAAAGGGGCCCTACATCCCCTTACCCCCCAAACCTTTTTGAGCCCCCACCTTTTCCTACTCAACAATCCCCACCAACAACTGCAGAGGAGGATGCCTGCCCCAAAGTAGGTCTGACACCCCCTCAAGGCTCTGAATATCAGTTTGATACCCTCAGTGGCCCGGAGCTAGCATCTGACAGTAACAGAGACACAGGCAAACCAGAGGAGCTGAAAGATTTCAAGACCTGTTTAAGTACTGAGATTCATTCCAAAGAAGAGCAGTCAGAATCACTAAACCCTGTCTTGCCTGACATCATGCAAGATCTAGGGATTCACCTTGAACAAGCTGATGAGGAAGAAGAACCAGAGACTTTACCAGCTGATGATGTACTGGGTGGTCCAGCAACTGCTCCAGTATCCGCACCATCCTCTCCTTCATCAGCTACTGAGGATGAAGCTAGTGATACAGAAGGTGAAATGCAAATCAGTGACCCTCAAGCTGAGCTTCCTGTAACTGAACCTACCTGTGAAATGGCACCTGTTACCCACGATTTGTCCACTTTAGAGGAGCATGAAGAAATCGGTGGAGAGACAGAAGGTGGTGGTGGTAGTGACACCCCTCAGTCTGCCACATCTGCTGCTTCCTATGGCTTTGACTACATGACCTCTAATTCCAATGCCCAGTCATCTGCTGAAAGTTGCAGCAAGAGCCCTGGCATCTTTTCCCTTGAAAATGAAGAGCAGCTCCCAGATGAGGCCAAAGATCCATCTCTTCTTAAAGAGCTCACCCTGATGCCTACTTCTGCAGATACGGAAAAGATTGAAGCACTAAAATCCCAACATGGGGAGCACCAGTCCCACCCAGAGCACCAGTATATGCTTTGTGGGGAGTCCACCGAGTTGCCAGATCGTAGTTCACTACCGGCAACTGCACCTGTAGAATCAACTTTGATTGATCCTTCATCCCCACAGCACCCAGAAGGACCGCAAGATCCTGACACTCAGCACCCTTATTACTCCACTATATGCGGAAATTCTGATAGTCCCTTGGCAGGTAATGTATAGAGTGCACTTTAATCTCATTCTGATATCCCTTGATGATGTAATCTCTATATAGAGGTTTTGTCTAGCTTGGGGTTGCTTTGTTGTCAATGATGTCTTTTATTAAATTAAGTGAATGAGGAAAAATTTAGGAAACACTTGTCGTTCAGAACAGCGGTGCCACATTACAATATTATACAATTAAGGCAGTTACATTTATGAGTATATGGCTTAGAACTCCTGTATGTGCAATAGCTACTACAATAATCATATAAGGTTACTTTTTTGTTTTATTAACAATGGGTGTTGGTTTGAACTGGCATGAAGTGAAATGTTTATATACCTTATGAAAACTTTAAAATAAATCTTGTAATAATGTATTGGACTTTCAACATATTTTGTGTGTATTTATCCAATTCTTTTTTACTGAATTAAAGATGAGAATTGCATATTCTTTGCTTTTTGTATTCTAACATTAACTCAAAGTACCAATTTGTTGTCCCTTTTTTCCATCATCGTCTTCATCTGTCTTTACACGTTTCTCTATTCTGCACTTTAGGGTTTGCCAACCCCTTACTTTTTATGTCTTGTTTATCTGGAGTACTTAATGTCTTGGTGTTAAATAAAGGTTAGATATTTAACATAATTTCACTTTATCTCTGTTTTTTATGTTTGAATGTCAAGGTATTTTGCACTGTTCTAAGTCCGTATCAGCTGACAGTCACATTTTAAGTAGCCTGAAGTAGCTTCTGTTTTACATAATATTAAATTAAAACCACTATGTTCTATGTTTATAGATCATATATTCTAACTATATAAATTCAGAATATGAAAATTGCAAAGTACTAAATATTTTACATAGGGCCGAAACACTAATTCTAAGTAAAATGTTTAGGCTTCTAAGGTCATGGTGGAATGTTTGATTAATCTCTTAAATTAACTAGTACTTTGATGCTATAATTACTAACAGTAATTAACAATTTGTAAACTTGTACATATACACTCATACGTAAATACGCAAAATAAAGCCTCTGTAAGTGAATTATGTAAAGAAACCAGGATGTTTCCAGAAGAAGGAGGGGAACAAGTTTCTTCTATGCCATTATGTTCCTTCAGCTTGTACCCCTCCTCCCTTTTCTTGTTTGACCTCACCTACCTCTCAACTTACCAACATCAAGAGGAGGATCAACAAGATCTTATCAACCTACTGGATCTCACCATCAATCAAGGTGCTTTAGTTCGCCCACCTTCATTTTTAATTCTTCATCTTTATATTTTGATACTGCTGCTTCTGGAGCAGACTTTGTACGCCTTCCACTTGGGGACTAACTGGGTGCACCTGCTTTAATCACTCTGATTATGTACAAACTTTGGGCTGAAGCTAATTGAAAGGACCCGGCTTGACACATTCACCTGGACTAATTGGACTGTGTTAAATTCACACACTGAATTGTTCTGCATCCCCAAAACTGGACAAGCTTTGCACAATGCACTTCTTAGTAACACCTGTGTTTAAGTTGCATGCTCACCTCACCAAAGAAATACACTGGGGTGGCTTATTGTGTAAAGCATGTTTTGTTTTATAAATGCATGGGTCATACTTTGTCAATGTTAAAAAGAAGTACCTGTTTGCTTTCTGCTGCATTATATGCATGGTGAGCGCTAACTTCTGCATGCATATTCAGCTTATTATCAGGGACACTGTTTGCCTCATCAGCTTTTTGTTCACTTGTTTTTGTTTGCTCTTCACTATAGTTAGTAGTTACTGCATATACAGGGTGTGGCCGCTTTTATTGCACAAATCTCCTCACTAAAAGTTTTTCCAAAAAAAAAAGTATCACCATGGTGTGAAATTAGTTTTAATGCTTGACTGGTTTCTCATTTCTTCTCCACTGTAATGGTTTCAGCATATACCCCAATCTTACAATGTTGGTGTGTTTTTCCCACAATGCTTTTCTGTGCCATCCAAATCTGCTCTCTTTAATTCTCTATTCTATTTAACTGCTCTTTTTTAACACTTGCTTTGGACCCTTTGCCTCATATACAGGAAGGAACTCCCACTTTCCACCACACATGCCCGACTTGCTCCACATCCAAATGACAATGTCATCCAAACTTCGCCTCCGCCCCCGATCTGCCCACGGGACCCAGCCACCACGGCTTCCCACAGACCTTCCTCCCAGAATACCAAGTGGTGGTTCAAACACACAGCTCCGATGTCTAGAGAAACACCAACAGCAGCTACAAGAGATTAAGCAATGGCAGGAGAAGCAGCATCATGAACAAGAGAGACAAGAAGAAGCGAGAAAGAAACAAGTAACGAATGAGAGAGAGAAGGAAGAGGAGTTGGAGAAGCAGAAGAGGAATTTACTTGAGTTGGAACTCAGACAGCAAGAGGAAGAACTGAAACAACGACAGCAAATCATGCAGTGGCAACAAGAACTTGAACAGCAGCAGCAACAGCAGCAGAAACAAAAGGCACATACACCAGTTCTCCTGTCTCCTTCATCAGGCCTTTGTACCATCTATGAAACTCTGGAAGCAAGTGACGCAGAAGATGAGGAACACGGAGTGGTTGAAGAAACTGATAAAATCGAGGACAAAAGGACCCTTAATGCATGTCCTGATGAACAGACGCATCGACGTTCTGAAGAAAAAGATGAAGTTGATTCGAATTGCACAACACCTTCACTAGATGTTGCCCATCAGGATTTACAGAATCACCATAATAGTCTTCCCCAGTCTCCTTCTGAATCTCCCAAGCGTCATGCACCTCTAGAGTTTGACTGGGGCAAGAAGGTGGATATTGTCCAGCATCTGATTAATCAGACACTACTGTTTGCAGGTGATGGTTGCTCGCCGCTTCTGCTACCCGGTGGGGCAGGTGGAACGCTAAGTCCCCTGGAAAGCAGTCTGTGGCCCAACCTATTACCTCCGTTTACACCCCCCTCAGCCACCGTGACTTCTGTGAGCAGCTTCTCACCTGAAACTCCAGGCAGTTCTGCTCAGGGTGAGTGGACCGTTGTAGAGCTGGAGACACATCACTGATAACGTTTAGGAAGTACTGAATGAACATGCCAAATATGAACTTGTGCACCAGGAAAGAAATGCATGCTGTTGTTGAAAAGAGAAAAAAATTGTGAACGATGTGAACTCTGGTTTATCCTCATCCTGGCAGTTATTCTAGTGCAGTGAGAGCTTTCATTCTCACATCCCCACCCATCCAAAAACAACAGAACGCTACAATATGATACCCTCCCTCATACAGACTCCCTGCCAAATTGATCGGCCATATCTGACCTGCCCCTGTGCCAAAAAGCCATTTCCTGAAAGTTTAATGGGGATCTCTGCCTGGCTCAAACTGCATACATTTATCTTTTAGTCATTAGGTTGATACCTTGCATTCATTGTGGGTTTCATATTGACTGAGATGGTCAAAGTCAAATGGACTCTCAAATAGATTTCTTCAACGTATAGTGAAAAGGATTTTATCGTACAGGTTTCCAGTTCAGATAAAATGGGTATTTTACGGTTTAAACTACTAATTGAAGGAGGAGGGTACTGGTATAGTTCTGAATTAAACTGTTTATGGGTTTATTAAATTATTATTATTAGTCTGTAAAAGTATACAGAACAGTATTACTAAAATTTCAAGAAACGATTTTGGGTTAAGGGAGCATTATTGATCTAATTCTAATATCGAAGAAGCTATAAAGCTGGCTTTGTGGTGGTCTTTAACTATCTGAAGTCTTTAAACTGCTGTAATATTGTAAAAATAGCTGAGTTAAACAGCCAGAATAATGTGCTACAGGGATTTTTTAAGGTATTACGAGTAAAACTGCAGATACATGAAATAATTATTTACTGTGAACCCTATGAACACTGTACCTCAATTGTCTGTCTGAACTATGAATGTATAAAAGGGACTGTTTTTATTCCCATTATGTTTATTCAGAACAATGGAGGTTATTCAAATGGACATAATACATTATCACAGTGGTTCTTAACTTCGGTCCATTAACGGCACATTTTGTACGTCTCCCTTAAAGGTGCAGTGTGTAATTTTTTTAAGGATCTCTTGACAGAAATGCAAAATAATATACAAAACCATATTATCAGGGGTGTATAAAGGCCTTTTTATAATGAACTGTTATGTTTTCATTACCTTACAATGAGACGTTTTTATCTACATACACAGAGGGTCCCCATACGTGGAAGTCGCCATTTTGTGCCGCCATGTTGGACAAACTTTTTTTTTTACTAAGTTGTCTCCGTCAATTACATGTTTTTTCAGTGCCAGGTACCATAGCTTCTTTATGCGTTTCAAAACGAGGGGTGAGCAGTGGACTGAGCCGTTGGTTGCAATTCGCAACCTCACCACTGGATGCCGCTAAAATGTACACACTGCACCTTTAACTGACAAAATCAGTTTAGTAAAATGATCTCTTTGCTATGATAAAGCTGATGATATGAATCAGGCGTGTTAAACTACCTAGACGGCAGACGACCCCGGGTCGGATCTGCACCACTTTGACGCGGATCCGGCCAAGAGTTGTCAGATGTCTGGATAGTATCATACAAAATGTGGAATGCTTTGGATCCCTAGGACCAGAGTTGAGAACCATTGCATTAGAAAATGGGCTTAAATTTTAGGGCATACTACTGTAACAGTCTAGCTGCTGCAAACCTACTGACAGAAAACTGATCTACATGCATATTTCTTTTCGATCGCTATAATTGTTGGTGTATATTTGGCAGGAAGGAGCAGATTCTGTAATGGTTATGCAATTTAATTCATGTCTTCAGATATGAGACTTTTTTCAGAGTGCTGGAGCACTAAATGAGTGACGTATTCTCATACACTGTGACTTTTACACTGCTTGGGGTAATAGGTTTGTCTCATCTGGTATGAATGAAAATTTGTCTCTTTTAGTGTATTTGTTTCTGTGTCTAACGTTGTTCTCCGATGTAAATAAGCCCGGTTTAAGGAACCAATGGCTACAAATTGAATTCACAGGGCCAGAGTATAGACAAATTATAGTTGGACTTGTTTAATATTCTGCAGGAATATCAGTGTCAGTTTTCTGTGTTTAAAGTGTCAGGTTGATAAGTTTTATTTGGCAAATATCCTAACTGATTGAGTTTATTGTATTATTTGTCATTTTCTTTTGGGAACTTCACTTACTTTCTTTAATCCGAGCTTGACTCAACTCTATTAGCGTCAAAGTCATGAACTGTTTTATCATATTTGAAGGTACGATGTACATTATTTTAAAGGGAAGATGTTTTAAAGTAAAAGTCTATTTGCTGTGTTACAATGGGAGATTATTGTAATTGTACTGCCGATTTTTCTAGGACTGTGAAGTAGTTTATTAGATAACATTTAGTACTTCAAGTGATTTTTAACTGCTTTTACATTTAGGTACATAAAAGAAACCACTTACATTTTTATCTGGAATTCGAGGTGGATTCTGACTATTTTGACAGAGCTACTGACTATAAATCAATGTCAACTTTTAAGTATAATAATGTGCAGGGAAAGCTACTCTATCAAAACAAACCAGCAGTAAAAATGCACTGGAAACTTACTAGGAGACACAAAAATATTTTAAGAAGATTTAAAAATACAACATCTTGATTCATAATGTTCTGCCCTCTGTTTTGTCAATTTGTTTTTCTTATGTGTTGCTTAAATGTCCAAAGACGCATAGAAAATTACCTGTTTTTGTCTTGTATATTTCTGCTTTTATGTATATTTTTGTAATTTATTATTTTGTAATGAAGGATTTTGTTGTTTCTTTACTGTTTTATAGAGAGAAGTGGGTATTGAGCCAGGGCTGCAAGCTGTTTTTTTCCAAACTTTGTAATAGATTTCTTGGACGGCCCGTGTATTTTAACGTTTCAATCATGAATAATAAAGATGGTTTAAAGGAACATTTATTTTTTAACCTTTACGTTGTTGAATGAGATTTCCATCTAAAATGTGGGTCGCTTACCATAAAACAGAGTAAAAATAATACAGTAAAAAGCTACCACAAACAAGCCATATGTAAAATGAACACTGAGTTTAGAAAAAACACGCTTAAACATTTTAACTGTGAAAATCGAAGCATCACAACTGCTAACAACACAAACTAACAAATTTAAACAATACTTTTAGTCTTTACCAGAGGCTTTGTGGATGTACGGCCTCATGTTTCAGTTGCACAAGCAACATCTAGTTCCTCAGACAGCAGCACCCCCAGCAGGAAGTCTGTGGCAGTGCAAGATGGAGGCTCCTCATTTCCCAGATACAACAGCTGCTTGTATTGACCACAAGGGACTGGACACAACACCCTTTAACACATAAACACAGAATTTAGCAGCTAGTTAACCACACAAATATACATGCTAAAATAAACAAATCCATTACTGCTATATGTAAGGTATTTAGAAATCCTTTATTTTTGTGACTGAATGCATTTCAATACCAGTCATTGATGTCGTCAGAGTCAGGGTACGTCTGGATCCACTGACCAATAGACCAGATTCTCATCATCATGCTCTTTCTTTCTGTTGCTGTCTGTCCTCCATTATTTTCTTCTGTGTTGTCATCTGCTTCCTCGAGTACATCCTCAAAACACAGAAAATAACTGTGGAGGTAGGGGTGAATTAAAACAATGGGTGAATTTGAACTATTACTTAAAATGGCTGTCTCTCTGACATTGTTAGTCATGAAAACTTAAACATCACGCACAATTCTTCACTGGGACATCTCTCCACTTCTATCTCACGCTCGACATTCCAGCGCATTCGCTTGTATAGCCCGGTACTGGCTGAGGCAAGAAAAGGGGTGGGGCAAGAGTACCGGAAAATTGACAGCTTTATGTTGTTTATTTGAGACTGGCCAATACAGAAGTGTGAGATACTGTAAAACACACACACACACACACATTACAATTTTCAGAACAAAATGGCTTCTTCAGACAAAAGTCATTATTTAGTATGACCTCCGTATGCACTTAGCACATAACTCCTTTGAGGACTCCTGAATACTGTCTTGCTTTGTGCTTAGGTGAGATCAATATCTTCTCACTTAATCCAAACATCATCTTCATCTATAGTTTATAAGTTTGTACCTCTCTGGATCGGTTTCCTCTACAGAGACGATATTGAAGGAGGCGTACATCAACACCAGCTGCTCCAGACGAGAGCACAGTTGCTGCGAGAACTGCAAAAGCTGAGATGGGACATAAACAATGTAAATATGCATGTTCGTACGGAGTTCCCAGCTTTTTATGTTCACAAATTTATTTCAGTCACTTGTCTTTTTTCGGTCACTCACACCTGCCACAAGTGGAGTTTTGGTTCCTTGCCGCTGTTGGCTTGCTTACTGGGAAACTCCTGACATAGTTTAGCTTAGTTTAGCATCTTGTAATGGTCCCGCTACAATCTTAAAGCCATCAGTCTTTCAAATTTGAAATTTGATGTTGCAACAATATCTTTATGCTTTTAACATCGCTGCTCATGGTATTATTGCAACTTCATTAGGTAAAGTCAACTCCTGCTTTTATATATTTTTTCTTTAAACCCCTTAAAGTTCCAATGGGGAGGAAAATTGCATTATTTGACAGAAAATTTAATGACATAAAACAACTCAAAATCAAAAAGCAAAACATGTCACACATCTTTGTAAAGCTAAGATTCTTGTGTTTCGAATGATGTGATGTAAACCCTTTTTAGATAAAATCAACACAGCAGGTACAATTAGTGTCGTTTTTAGGTGTTTTTAGCCATTTTCAGGAATGCTAAGTGGTTAAAGGCTATTCTATGTAAATATTATGTCTAGTTTAACACTAATTTTGTTATTTATCATATTAATTGACTACATGTTTGATGGTCAGTGAAAAGGTATGTACCATTTAATTTGATTATGATATTTTTATGAAGATAATAAAATTTGCAATAATACAACTCGTTTCAGATTGTTGTGCACATGCCGTTTTTGTTTGTTCTTCCAATGCAGCCAATGGGTTTATACATTTTGTTTTACCCTCAACAGTTAAATGACAGTGTGAATGTTAATATATTTAAATGAAATAAAAATGTCAAAAGAAACTTTAATACTTTGCAAAATATGCTGTTCCAAATTATTAAGCAAGTTGTATTTCTCATACAATATGGGTATGAAAAAAGATCTCTTTAAAGGGACATTCCACTTTTTTTGAGAATATGCTCTTTTTCCAGCTCCCCTAGAGTTTAACGTTTGATTTTTACCGTTTTGGAATCTATTCAGCTGATCTTGAGGTCTGGCGTTACCACTTTTAGCATAGCTTAGCACAATCCATTGAATCTGATTAGACCATTAGCATCGCGCAAAAAAATAACATCGTGTAAGACCGACAGAAAATTTAAAAGCTGCAATTTTCTAGGCAGATATGGCTAGGAACTATACTCTCATTTTGGAGTAATAATCAAGGACTTTGTGGCCGTAACATGGTTGCAGCAGGCTTAGTGATATTAAACAGCTTTAAATTTTCTGTCGGTCTTAGTACATGATGTAACTACAGAAAAGTCAAGTTTTAAATAGGAAAAATATCGAAACTCTTTGGTTATTTTTTTGTGCGATGCTGGTGGTCTGGTCGGATTCGGTGGATTGTGCTGGGCTGTGCTGGGGGTGGTACCGCCGGACCCGGAGATCAGCATATTTTGCATATTTAAAGTATTGAAGCATCTTTTTACCTTTTTATTTCATTTAAATAGAATAGCATCCGCACTCTCATATAACTGTTAAGGGTAAAATCAAATTTGTAAACTGACTGTATTGCAAAAATAGCCAAAAATGGCATGTGCATAATAATTTGGAAAACAGTGTATATTAGGGATGCACCGATAGGATTTTTTTGGGCCGATACCGATTTAAACAGACAACTTCTGGCCGATACCGATGCTGATATCGACATTAAACACATATATACAATACTATACAGTTGGTCTATTTGCTAGTTTATTTCTGCATCAAATTATTTTTACTGAACATGGATTGGATCTAATTAACATTCAACTGACCAACATAATAAGAGAGGCACAAATTAAGCTAAAACAAATATAATAAGACAGCATGACAACCTTCAAAGGTGTTTTTTTGCTATTCAGCATTTATTTTATTAACAACGTTAATTCGTTTTTTACATACAATGGATTTCTTTATGCAGTTAATTAAAAAACAATCGGCCTTTCTCGTGCTATTGTTGATATGCTGATGGTTTCAAATTCATCAAAAATCGGCCAATAAATATCGGCAGCCGATACATCGGTGCATCACTAGTGTATATATTTATCAATCTCTCTTTTTTCTTTGTCTTTCTTGTGAAGCTGCTTTATAGCAATGAAACATTGTAATAAAGCACTATGGGGCGGTTTCCCGGCAGGGCTTAAGATAATCCCACGCTAAAATCCTTATTTTAGATGTCCAAACTTTCACTACAATCAGTACCATTGTTTGGTCTAAAGATTAACACCAGTAATGTTTTTTGTAAAGTTTGTTTGTAAAAACTACTTAAATGTCCTAATATAACTAAGTCCTAGTGCTGGCTTAATCTAAACCCTGTCTGAGAAACCCCCCCTTATCAACTTGTATGACTTTATTTGATTGTTCAATTCCTCTACAATTCACTAAACCATGCTCTTTCTCTGTGTACACAATTACATTTTAAAGTTGTTATATGATGGGGCTTGATTTTTACCAGTGCAAAGTGACTCTCACCTGTGTGCGTATGTATATGGAAAGGGGTGGGTGCAGAGGGTGGGAGTTTCTTGCTGTGGACTCCAGGTAAGTGAAATATGGCTGGCAAGTTTGCAGGAACATTGTAATTATATGGGCCAGCCCATCATTCTGGAAGCCATCTAGACTGTAACAATCATAATATAGAAAATTAAACATATGTATTAATTTTATCAAATGCCTGAAACCATAACTTTTGACAGTTTTGCATACACTTTAATGTCTTTCCTGTGAAAATGTGTTTTTCTGTTAAGCATGACGTTTGGGCAGGGCATCTAAGTGTAATTTAACTGTTATAAATGGCACTTTATAAATAATTTAAACGAAATCCCGTTTTTCTAGGTTAAATCACACCTCCACACCAGCTCTGCCTGTAGCTCGTCTGCCTTATTCAGCAAATACTGAAGCTGTTGTTCGATGGGAGCAATTTTTTCATCCATCACTCTCTGTTCCAGATAAGTTGAACCATTTGCTGCGTCTTCAACCAAACAACACCTCGCATCACCGAAAGATGGCGCTACCGCACTGTCCTCTGCCAACAAGATGAGCAATTTTGATAAGCATCAGTAAGGGTTTTGATTTTTCCCCGTCAAATTTTGTTTCTTTTTTACCTTCCAATGTAATCTGTCCTGTCATCACTTCTGTTAAAGGCTTGGTTTCTTCATCTTCATTGCATGATGAAGACAACTCATCGTCCTCAATGCTAGCCATCATGATTTAGTCAGCTAGCCCACAACCCCTGACTGTTACAATTAACTCTAAAAACACATTCAAAGGTAAATGACGAATGATGTTGCAAATATAATTGTTAATTACCCGTTTATAAACACGTCAACACTAATATCAGCAATTAGCTTAGCACGCAACATAATCATACTGAGATGTAAACCTGTAACTTAAGGTAAATATAAGTGTAAACCTACAATTTCAGAAACTTGACTAACCGGTTTACCTAACTGTTGAGATGTTGACTTAACTGTCTTAAGTAATTGTTGCCTTCTTATGAAATATCATGCTGTTCATGTGACTAACCTAATAGATCCAAACAATAAAGTTAACTGATCCGAAGTTTCGCGATTTAGTATTACGCACTATTTACACATGACCATATTTGTATTTCCTTTTCCAACTCTGCTAGGACCCCGCAACCGGTTCAGCCTGTTGAAAATTTTGTTTTATTATTAATAGTATAAAAGTAAAAATATATAATTTAGTGGACAAGTTGTGTAAATTCCAATTAAATTTTAAATTTAATAAGTGTTCACGTTATGATTTCTAATCATATTAAAATCAATAACCTTATAATGCAATGTTGATTAAAAGGGATAGTTCACCCAAAAATTTAAATTCTGTGATTTACTCACTATCATGTTATTACAAACCTGTATACAGTTCTTTGTTCTGATGAATATGTGTAACCAAACCTTTTGTGAGCCCTATTCACTTCCTCAGTAGGAAAAAAAATACTATCATCAAACACGATTGATGTGCCCTAAAATGTGCTGTGGTTTAGTACTATGAAACCAGCTTTGTAAAAAAATATTTATTAAAATGCTTTATTAAATGTAACAAAATAAAATGAGTAAATTCTATAAAAAAATTATTCTTGTTTTTAAACAAAAGTTGAGTTAAAATAACATAAAAATTTATTAAAATTCTAAATGAACAAATTATTGAGTAAATTCAATCTTAATGTTACAATCCATTTAAATTTGTATAAAGGTCTAGCTGTGTTTTGGTCACTTTTAAGGCTGGTCAAGCTGTGTTTTGGTCACATTTTACATTTTTCAGTTGGGGAGACCAGTCTCTTCTTACTTGCTCATCATTATGTGGTAACAATAAATTTCAGAGGAAGATTTCACTAAAGAAGTAAGCCTTTAAGTACTTAAATGTTTTGGTAACAATATTATACATAATATTTTTAAGTATCACATATTTTTTACAGTGTAATTTTACTTAACTTAGTTAAGTAGATTTACTTAATTTATATGTGTGAAATTAAATTAAAAAAAATATGCGTGCAAAAACGTGCAAAATAAAAATTAAGTAAATTCTACTTATTGTTTTTTTTGTCAGTGATAAGGAACAAAATCTTCAATCTGATGTGTCATGTTGGAACAACATGAAGGAGGAAAAATGATAAATGTTTTTTTTATTTTCATGTGAATTATTTATCTGATAAAAAAAATCAGTGAGTCAAATTGAAAACAAATGTTATAATTTAGAAAAATTATTTCCTTATTCAAGATGCCAATAAACACTACATGTTGCTCAGGTAAGTATTTAAAAACCTTTAAAATTAGTTAAGATACAAGAAATTTCCTGTTAAAGGGGACATATTGTGAAAATCAGACTTTTTTAATGTTTAAGTGCTATAATTGGGTCCCCAGTGCTTCTATAAACCTAGAAAATGTGAAAAAGAACAACCCAGTAACTTACTTTTGGTAAACCATTCTCTGCAAGCATTTGAAAAGGGTCACTGAAATTTGGAGATGTCAGAAGGGGATAATACCACCCCTTAATCTGCACTATCCAACCACGGCACTGCCATTTAGTGCAGAGATCAGCTCATTTGCATTTAAAAGGACACACCCAAAACGGCACATTTTTGCTCATACATACAAAGTGGCAATTTTAAGATGCTATAATAAATTATCTATATGGTATTTTGAGCTAGAACTTCACATATGTACTCTGGGGACACCAAATATTTATTTAACATATTTAAAAGGCCTTAAATGTCCTCTTTAACTTATTCCCTATGTCAGTGGTTCTCAAACTGGTGGTCGGGGCCCCCAGGGGGGCCGCAAGATGGTGCGAGGGGGGCCCCAGTTTTATGACATTTTATAAAATACATTAATTTCATTCATAGATTTTGTGTAATTAAACCTAAAAAAAAAATAAGGCTACTAACCAACAGCACTACTTTGTATACGTTATATGTTTTAGAACAAAATTGTCATACATTTTCTTTGGGGGGGGTGCAAAAGAATGCACCGTACACAAGGGGGGCCGCACGCTGAAAAAGATTGAGAACCACTGCCCTATTAGGTCCCGAAATGTAGTTATTTGTTGTTCCATGTAACTAAGAGGAGAGTAAATATTTGTGCTGCAGTCTCCCTTACAATGAAAGTGAATGTTGTCAAGGACTATGCTCCACAAAAACAGCATATAATAATTGTCATTAAAGTATGGCTGTTCTTATACGAGCACAGTTTTGGTTAAGTATTTCTTTAAACATTTCATTAACAGCACTTTTTCTGTTCATGCAAAGTTTGACCTTTGAACGTGTATATGTTGCAGCGTGAATCAACAGTTTGAAATGTTGCCTTGCCACAAGAGTGTGATGAAACCAATTCATTTGCCTGTGGACACAATGCGAGGTCACGTGGGCCGCCCGAGCACGCAACCGGCGCCCTGGCTGAGTCCACAGTGCGCGTACCCGCGGGTTTAACGAACGACCCTCCCGCGCGAGCCATCATCACTGGCGCGAGGCATACAGGGAGTCGAGACGGAGCGGCTTATTATTATATTTCGCCTGCTGTTAATGTGGACTCTCCGGGCCTAGTTTTGTGACGATTCGACAGTTGCGATGAATACTCGCGTGGGTGTTTTCGAGTGATGCAATGAGAGAAACGACACTTTCTTGCCCGTTTACCCTGCCCCGTGCAAGCCGCGAGCGCGGTGCATGTATGCGGCTGTGACGAGCTCCAGCAGAAGTACGTTAAGATGCCGTTATGGACCAATATGTGCGACTTTACGGCAAGATTTTGGTATTGAGGCGCAGTCTGAAGATCGAAATATTGCAATATCTTTGTGGTTTTAATTCACGCAATTCCTTTATTTTGGCCCCTGATTGGAGGTAAGTGAACGGGAGCTGAGCCAGGTCTGACAGTAATGCAAAAACATTTATTACAAGAGGAGAGTTTCTATAAACTGGTTATAAGGTGCTGGATTTTACACAGTTACATTGCGAGCTGACACAAGCATAGGACCTCTTTGTTGGCGATCACTGACAACCTACCAAGAGGAAAAGGCTGATTTGGGTGTCCCGACCATAGATACAGCCATGGCAAATGACTCAATCCAAGTAAGTGGACTGATGTTTCGTTCTGTTAAACCTGAAATGACTGCACGATTATGTGTTTATTACACCAGAAGTAATCCCAGGGATTTGGGACAGACAATGGAATTGGTTTTAAAAACCGGGAGATGCCTTCAGTCTAGTGTAAAGTCATTGAATATCAGTCTTTTTTACTTCAAGCCCCCTATTGTCCACAACAATATGTAAAGGCAACCCATTCACAGTTTCTGCCGAATAAAACCTAAAGCTTAACATAACTAAATATGTTTATTCATTATAAAAATAGCCATACTCTAAGAGATATGTTGATTTTGAGTTGTTTTAACTTATTTTAATGCTGCTTTTGTCTTGTTTTTAAAAATGTTGATGCCCCTTGGAAGTTTGCTGAGAAAAACTGATCCAAGTCAACCCTTTACAGTATGTGAAGGGTCATTTCTTTTCCATTAGGTTGTAAAAGGACATTTTGGTGGCTAAACACAGACAAAATGTTTAGGCTGTACACTGTTTATCTTGAAAGCTTGCTCTGTTTCAGACCAGCTCTCTTTGTATTAAACGCAAATATTTATGTTTTCTCTGACACTCCTTATGGTGGCTTGTCAAAGAGTTGGGTGTATCTTTTCTAAATGAATCAATAGTTATGTTTAATGTTTGCATAAATTACCATAACACTCTACATTGGTGGTACGGAGAACATGTGAAATATTTTTTTCTGATTTATAGAACAATTTTATATTTCCTTTTTGTTTTTGGTCAGCTAAATGTGAGCCAGACTTACATTACTTGTCATGTAACGTGGCCACATATGCTGACCAGATTCGTTGGCAAAAAGATAAAAATCATCATGGTTAAACAGATTAAAACTGTAAAAGACTGTTGTGTTGTAGCACTGTTAACCTGACTACTATTAGGGGTGATATAATTGCAGGTACATTTAGTGGCGGTTTCCCGACAGGGTTTAGATTAATCCAGGACCAGGCCTTAGTTATTTTAGGACATTTAAGTGGTTTTTACAAACAAACCTTACACAAAACAATACTGGTGTGCATCTTTCCTGAGACAAAACAATGTCACTTCTTGTCAGAAGTGGTTTTAAATTAAGGCAGCTCAAATATGCATTTTAGTCTGAGACTAGGATAAGCCCTGTTTGGAAAACCGCCCCTTAGTGTCTAAAATCATTTATTTCTGCTTTTCTCAAATGGTTATGTAGCAGTATGTAATGTTGTAACCAGTAACCAAATTGACACTGACTAATTCGGACATCAGGAAATCATAATTTTAAGCTCTAAGCCACTTTACAGAAAATATTGTATGGTTATGGAATATGGACAATAACATCTTGTGATCCATGACAATGAGTACCAAACTATTAAAATAATTACAAATATAGCCATTTGAAATAAGCGGATACAATTATTTTGGACACCAAATGTTCCTTCAATCATATAATCATCACACACACACAACAGAACTCTTACAGAAGTTTGTTTCCAAATCTACCAACACTATTGTCAATAAATAATGCATCACAAATTTTTATGAAATCTTATGTAAAATAAGTGGTAACAGTGTAACATTAGTAAATGCATTAGCTAACATGCGGTAACATTAAAGGATTACTCCACTTTCATAAAAAATGTCATCCAAGTTGTTTATGTCTTTATTTGTTTAGTCGAGAAGAAATTTTTTTCCCATTTTTATAGACTTTATTGGACCCCAACAGTTTACAGTTTCAATGCAGTTTAAAATTGCAGTTTTAACGCTGCTTTAAAGGACTAAATGATCCCAAACGAGGCACAAGGGTCTTATGTAGCGAAACAATAGTCATTTTTGACCAGGAAATATATAATGAGCAACTTCTCGTCTTGCGCCAGCCGTGTGACATGCCAGCACGACAAGTCTTATGTATTTGCGTAAGCACGTCGAAAGGTCACGCGTCACATGTAAAACGCACACAAGCGGACCATTTTAAACAGTAAACTGACACAAAGACATTAATTAGTATCGTTTCACGTACAACACAGCCGAAACGGTCTGCTTTCTCCACACTCGTAAACACTGGCGCGTCACACGGCTAGCGCAAGACAAGAAGTTGTGGTTTAAAAGTGCATTTATTTTTCTTGCCCAAAATGACAACCGTATCAGTAGATAAGACCCCTATACCACTCTGGGACTCTTCAGAGCCATTTGAATCCGCGCTGAAACTGCATTTAAACTAGCTGTTGGGGTCCAATAAAGTCTTAAATTGGGGAAAATCCTGGAATGTTTTCCTCAAAAAAACAATTTCTTTGCGACTGAACAAAGAAAGACATCAACATTTTGGATGACATGGGGGTGAGTAAATTATTGTGATTTCTTTTTTATGAAAGTAGTTGAGTAATCCTTTAGGTAATATAGTTTCAGCATTTATTCATCTTCTTTACTGCCTGTAAACGGCAATACAAATATCTTAATTCATGGTACATTAACTAATCTTAACAGATACAACTGATTTTAAACATGTTTTTGTAAATGCTGAAATTAACATGAACTAAGTATTGTTCATTATTAGTTGATGTTAGCTATAATGCATTAACTAATGTTAACAAATACAACCTTACTGTAATGTGTTACCAAATAAGTGCATTCATTCCCACTATTACTCAGCAGCAACAATACTCCTATTATTTGTTTTTTTAACCATTTTGACATTTAGACTGCCTACTTTTCACCAGTCTGAACTTTTCAGTTTGTATGACTGTAGGCGAGCATGGAACATTGCTATTAGAAGCAGAATCACTGTTAAAATTGGGGTCCGGACAAAATTATAAGGATGGGCCCTAGCCCCCATACACCCAGCGGTGCCTTAAACTCGAAGTATAGTTTTTTTTTATTTCCACGTACAGTGCGAGCATACTGTATGAGCACGGACAGATTGTTGAAACCCTGCATACATTGTACACGTAGATCGCACATGTAGTATGCAGTCCAGGAGATGCATTGCATTTTGGCGCATGCGTCGAATGTCTGTGTACACGTATATGTATAAACTATACTTTGCAAGGCTGTGCACATACATTTGCATACACAGACTATACTCTGGACTTAAGTTAGGCCTATATTTAGTGGACCCCTCTTCTTATCACAGGTCCAGGGATGCTGTTTCCTGTTGTACAGTTTCCTACGGGATAAGAAAGAGAATACACAAAGAGACATGTGTTAGGAGACACTTGTCAGGGACAGATGGAAAACACACTAGTAATGTGGTAGTGATTCTTACTGTTACATAAAGCTCTTCTCTCTAATGTCTTTAGGGCAAAGCCTCACACAAAGGATGAGTAAGCAGCAACTGTTAGTAGGAATGTGATTATGTCAGCAACTGAATGACAACCAAGTCACATAGTGAGAAAAGTTTTTGGTTTGCTAAGAACTTCCTTAGCTTTTCATTATTCATAGATGTAACACAAATTTCCTTCTCCTCTCACACACACAGCAGGAGATTCTGCATCTATCGTATTGTCCAACAGTTTATTTGCTCACCACACTACTTGTTCACAGATGGGGGTGACAGAACTTAATGTGATGTGCTAGAGCTTTCTGCAAAGCCTTGTTCATGCGAACTCAAATATCCTGTCGTTTTGTGCATCGGCGTGTTTTATTAAGTAAGTTCCTGCTATGCATTAGACCAGCTTAATGGGGTGGTAAGAGTAAACCAGTTTCCTGTCCTGTCTTTACTTCACCAGCTTTTAACGCGACTGCATATTGTTTGTGTCAATAAATACCATCGGCAAATCAATGACCAGGAATGTATGCAGTTTTCACAGTTAGGTACCCCATGCACCTTTTCTTCTATATTTATGTCATTTTGCCTCTCAATGTGAAGCCTTAGTGCAGCGATCACTCAAATTGCAGGGATGCTTTGTGGTTGTTTGTATTGGATTGACACCAGTTAGATATTTTGTTAGTATTATTAAAGAACAGTTCACCCAATAATTAAAGTCCTGTCATTATTTGTTGTCCAACCCCATCATTTTAAACCAACATGACTGCACTCTCAGAAAGAAAGTACCCTTTCAGAAAGTATGTTACAACTTTGTACCTAAAAGGTTGCATATTAGTTCCTCATAGATGCATATCGGTATCTAAATGATACAAACAGTATTAGGAGCTTTTTTTTATTGTCCCCCTAACCTAAAAAATGCACTTTTAAATAGGGCTGTGCCGGTTTCAGAATTGGTGATGACGGTTATGACCTGAGTCAAATGTGACGGTTCGTCACATAACCGTCCGGGGGGGAATTTGCTTGTTTAAATGCTCGTGGATTGACGCGAAAGTGTCATTTTACCATAAAATCATGAATGTGATGCCAATGTGTTTTAAACAATGACTTTGAGAAATTTATCAGAAAGCAATTAAATATTTAAAAAACACACTGTTGCCAGAAGACTGCGCTGTCACTCTCTGGCCAGCATAAATGAATCCTATGTCTATCATTATCTTACTAATCTTCAGAGAAACAGATTTGTGCCACGGGCTTTTAATGTCTATAATTGTGTCTATATCTGTCATTACACGGACCAGAACAGCACGAAAACAATGTGGATTAAAAAGCGTCTTGAAGAGGTTTTGCCCATAAATGCATGTAAAATAAAGTAATGTGAACTTGAGATTGTTATACTGTTATTAAACTGCGCCATATGCGCTGCAAACGCAGCCGATGTAAAAGCACAATGGCCACGCGCGGCAAACGCTCTCCGCATACGCGCTGCTCAGTGCTCATGCTTGCGATGTGAAACCAGCATTTGAATAAACTAGACACTGATTAGCTACTTGCGTTACTTTTATTTACAATTAACAGCAAGACAACTAGCAGTGAATGTGCTTTCAGGAGAGTTAGATTAACATGGGAGGATTTGAACTTGAAAAGCGGGGCGGAGGCTTTCCGCGGATAAAACATATTATGGTCGTTCATGTTTATTTGATTCTATAAATTAAATAGAAGGAAGAGATGATTTGAAAGGTGAGACTTTGTTTAATATGTTTAATCTCAAAAGTAACCAAAACGTGCACTGGTCTCTCCTGTATGTCAGCGCGTTGTCAGTGTCTGCTCCGCTCTGTATTTTTCATTGCGTGATGTGATAACATGGTGGAGCGTGTAAGTTAACACATACTGTTGACAATTGTTTTAAATTAGTTTTTAAACATTCTTTATGATATATATTTTTTTTAATATTTTAATAACACGGTTTTGTCGGTTATAGAGTTCTAATGACGGTGTTCAAATATAACCGTCGGTCTCACGGTTATATAATAACCGTCACACCCCTACTTTTAAATGTGTTTCAAGCTAAAAATGAGTTGGCTCTGTGTGTGCAGAAACATCCTGTTATTATACGAATCCATCTATTCTTCTTTGTGTAATCTCCTTTAAATCGCAATAGTCACACAAAACATGCTGTTGGGGATCCCCTATCAATGTGATGTCACATTGATTACGCCCCAACCATAAGCACTCACAGACTCCGCCTTATCCGTAGTTCAACCTTCTGCCAGAGACACACGTTTTTATGTAGTCCAAAGCACACGTGTAATCGCTCTACCCCTACTTTGCATACGAGGAGGGGAACAGAAGCTTTCTTTAACCTGATAAGGAACACTGTGCCGTACACGCTACACCCCCTCCCTTGCACGTGAGGCTGCATTACGTCATTGTAACTTTGAAGCATTAAATCTTTAAAATATACGGTCATGCGGCACATCGTTGGAAAGCTTAGACTTTAGAGATTCCATTAAGCGCACACACAAGCATAATATGATTTTTAGCAGTCATAAAACTGTAATCTAGTTGTTAGTTACCTGAATCGGGCGGCGCCGCTTTAGGATATTTACTTACCTTCAAATTCTTCCCTTTATCCGCTTCGGTGAAATTGTCCAAAACAAATTGTTCATAAATTCCCAAAAGTCCAAGGAAATGGAATATCCAAGCCTTTTAATCCAAAACGATTTGTTCATCTCACAATCTTGACGTTTCTGACCGAATTACGAAATAAATACTGTAAACAACACTTGTTCGAATCTCACTTTTCATTCACGATTTATAATGAATATATTTGGATCTCACGTTTATTGTGCAACGTCTGAGGAACAAATACGCCCCCTTGTGGAATTTCAGCCGTTCCATAAGAGGCTTCGGGGTCGCACACCAGACGCGCAGCTCATCGCAGCACCGCACCGTTCTAAAAAAATCGAACACATTGTTTCTATGAGTATATGCACACCGGCGCCGACAGGTGGCACTTGTCCGCACCGCCCAGCTACTCAGGAAGTTGCTCAAATCCCTGTCGCGCCACAGAGCGCCATTCACATAGTTTAATATAAAATAACATCATATTTGTCCCAAATCATTAACGATTAACATTGGCTGCTAACGTATATTTTGCATTTTGAAGTAGACGCTATCTGACAAAGCTCGCGCTATTTAATGTGCATTCCGGTTTACGATATCTCCTAGTTGTCCTAGACGCGGCGCTGAGCTGTGATTCCGGTGTGCGACCCCCTTTTGAATTTAAAGAAACACACACAAAACACCGGTTTTTTCATTGCAGCCACAAATGGCCATGTTTAACATGGTATAATAAAAGATCTGTGGTGTATTTTGAGCTGAAACTTTACAGACACATTCTGGGGATACCAGAGACTATTTTTATATTGCTGAAAACACCTAGGTTAGTGTCCTTTTTAGAGTAACGTCCCAGTGACAGCTTTTGTACCTTTTCCTTACAGTGTGGAACATTACAGAGGATTTATTACTATATAATGAAAGCGAATGAGAACCGAGGTTGTCAAGCTTTATTAAAAAAAAATAATATTAAATGAATCCTTCATTGTAATTTTTAAGTTTTAACAGCCGAAGTCATTTATTTTCGTAACATGAAAAAAAGCAGCCAGCGGATATTCTTAAAAAAGCATCTTTTGTATGAATAATGAAATGCCAAGAAATACAGTACGTCTGTATTTCTATTGGCTAGAAAACCTCTAGATGAAATCTGATTGGCTGTAGTACATTTGGCTGATTGTGCAGTTTTGGTGGGGATCAGGAGGGCACTGGGGCTCGAACATAATGGCCTTCATTGTGTTTCCACAGATCGTATTCTCCAATAGCTTCATGTCCTGCTTCACCACCACACCCTCAGCCTGTTTACTGACCCTCAGCATATGCTTGTACAGCTTTGCTATCATGTTTGCCTTATCCTCCTGGGCAAGGTTTATGTCATTGTTTAAGCCCTGGATCAGAGTAACTGGTGTTTATCTTTGGTGGTTACCATAAATATCCCTTGATACTGATGTAAAGCATGCTCCCATTTGTGTTGGCTGTCTAGGCCCTTCTTATTTCCATCGGCTCATAGGTATGTAGCACATCGATCTCTACAAAAAGAATGCTGGTGTATTTCTGTCTGAAAGCTAATCGACAGCTGTTTTAATACTCCGAGTGGTTCGGAAACTTGATCGCCTCCCTCCCCGTCTTTTCCCCAAGTGTAAAACAGCTGCATTTTCTCATGACCTCATAAAGGCAAACTCTGCCCATGTGTTGCCGTAGCCTTGTGCCGTTCCGGCTCCTCCCTGTTGTGACTTCATTGGTCGTGACATCAGTTGCCATTATGAGTCCTGCTCATTATCCAGTGCTCTAAAGCTCGGCATTAGTACAGCTTTGCTTGCATAACTATCCCATTACTAAAACCACATTGCCATTATTGCAATACTTTAGGCTTGTCCTCCATACATTGATCTTGGTGTAAAGTGCTCATTTACTTTGTAAATAGTAGGCGATCCTCTTGATCTCTCGTCTTGAATGAGTCATCAGTTGTGGTTAATTTACTCATTCTGCCATTTGGGACGAATGAAACATTACAATATCAAACTTAGTTTTTTCCGGTGTGCTAAATGAATGTTGTATTCTCCTCAAAGTGCAATTAAAAACCAAAGTGTCCTCATTTAATACTCCAGAAATAAGTAATTTCAATTAGTTGCGCCTTGTGAAATCATTTATTTGGAACCACCCTGTTAATGCATCCTAAAGTAATGAATATTTAATGATTTGAAAGCCAGCATACTGCACCGAAGACACATCCTCCCATCCACACTGCCCTGTTGCTCTTTGTCTGAGAGCTGCAACAGTTAGGGTGTTGTAAACTGATCTGCAGGGTGTAGTAGCGGCTGTAATCTCGTTCTCTATCCCTCTCTCTCTTTCTCTCTCTCCCCCATCCTCTTTGTTTAAAGCAGAAATGCCAGCTGCTTTGCTTTTCCCTCTACACCCCCCACCCCAAAATTCCCCCTCTCTATCTGCCTTCATCATACTGTTTAGTTCATATACTCAATCCCCTGGTTCTCTTAGATTTCAAAGCTTAATTTTGGATTCAGTGATCATTCAGTGCATTTTGTTTGGTGATCAGATTGCTTTGGGAGAACACTTAAAATTTTGGGGGATTTTTCCCCTCTTTTGTTTCCCACACAAAAGCCCATCACTGAAATTTCAGTAGCCTCTGAAATATTTTTTGTCATTTAGGAAATTGTGTCATTCATTTTATTTTGAAATGTCAACAGAGGTCATCTGACATGGGGTTTTCAGTGACCGATGTCAGTAGCGATAACTATAGTAGGTTGGCTGATATATAATACTGATTTATAAAACGGTTATTCCAGTCCTGATTCTGATTGGTCAATAGCTTTATTTACAATAAAGCACAGCTATGACCGCTGCACCCAACGATTATGTGTATCACTGCGCGGCACCCTTAGCAACCACCCTTAGCAACGTAAATGTTACGTTAGCTTGTATACAATAACCAGCCAGGCGCGTGCATGAAACACAAGATAACTTTACTCAGGAACTGACATCATCACATACAGTGTTCCCACTTATCTCTCTGTACTAAAACAGTCCCATACGGAAAGTTCCCATTACAGAACAACAAACATATGTAAAATCTTCTGTTGCTGTTCACAGTCGGTTGGGGACAATTTTTTCCAGCGGATGGATAATTCGTGTTGTGCCTAATGTGGCATTCACACCAGACGTGGAAGAGGTGGCAAGCGCGAGTGATTTACATGTTAAGTCAATGCAAAGACGCGAATAGGCATCCTGCAGCGTGGTACACGCGAATGGCGTGGTGCGAATGACACGGAACGCGCGGAAGGCAGAAGCCCCTCCTATGACGCAAATTTCCGCGTGAATGTCTTAAATGACTAGAATTTCTAGTTTTCACGCGCGAATGTGTTTAAAGGACAAGTTCGGTATTTTACACTTAAAGCCCTGTTTTCAGATTGTTTATGATGAAATAGAACGGTTTTGACTGAAATTTCGACATATGCGGCTGCCCCGAGAATTTTTGGGTGTTTGTGTTTCAGCTCCTACCTTTAGAATGGGTTTAATGGTGCACTGGAACAATCATTCCTAAAATGCATTAAACTTTCGTTTACAAAGATGTGAAACTTACCGAGTGGTCAGGGGTGTTCACTGGTATGCTCACACAAAAATCGCTGCAAAATACGCATTCCAACAGGTTTTATCGTAGTTTTTGCCAACTCCATTGACTTGTATTAGTTGTGCTGTGAGGTACGGTATTACTCCTCGCCAGGAACTTTGTTTCTATTCTTGCAATTGGCAATGGCGGATTAGCGCCACCAACTGGGCTGGAGTGTCTATTATTCAAGCTCTAAGCGGAAGAATGTACGGGTGTGGGGCGTTTGGAAAAATAGGTCCACAAGTTAACAACGAATGCTAAAACAGCTGTTGGAAAGCATCTTTTAACGCGATTTTTGTGTGAGCATATCATTGAACACCCCTGACCACTCGATAAGTTTCACGTCTTTGTAAACGAAAGTTTAATGCATTTTAGGAATGATTGTTCCAGTGCACCATTAAACGCATTGTAAAGGTAGGAGCCGAAACACAAACACCCAAAAATTCTCGGGGCAGCCGCACATGTCGAACCTCAGTCAAAACCGTTCCACCCCATCATAAACAATCTGAAAACAGGGCCCCAAGTGCAAAATACCGAACTTGTCCTTTAAGCTTCCAATTGTTTTGCCAACTCCACCACAGCTGGTGTGAACGCCACTAACAGTGTGCTTCAGTCATGAACTATTCCACGATACAGCACACAGCCTCTTGTATCTAAAGCTGCATTCAGACTAGCAGCGACTAGCAGTAGCAGAGCAATGCGATCTCATTGATTTCAATGGAAGCTTGGGGACTTCCAGTGACATGAGCAACAGTGACCATGAAAGAGTTAAGAAATGTTTACAGGGTTTCCATGGGTCCTTGAAATCCTTGAAAGTTTGTGAATCTGGAGAAAAACAATCAAGGCCCTGGGAAGTTTTTGAACATACATACATAGATACAGGTCATTGAAAGTGCTTTTAAAGCACATGTGATAAACTGTTAGCTTTAAATGCTTATATCTTCTGTATGCAAATGTTGATTCTTACCAAAATGATTTTTTGCATAATTGTGTTTGACACATTAAAGGCGGAGTCCACGATGTTTGAAAGCCAATGTTGATATTTGAAATCACCTAAACAAACACGCCCCTACCCCAATAGAATCTGGACCTTCGGTTGATAGACCCGCCCCACACATACGCAACCCGGCAAGGATGTCGGTTAGTAGACACGCTCCTTACTGCTGATTGGCTATAAGTGTGTTTTGGTAGTCGGCCCGTCTCCTTTTCAAAAGCGTTTTTCAAACATCGTGGACTCCGCCTTTAAACCGCCTCGGGTTACGTATGTAACTGTTGTTTCCTGAGAAGGGAATGAGACACTGCGTCTCCTTTGCCATACTTCCTGCGTCCCTGTATGCCTTCTTTGGCAATGTTTTAGATAACGATATACTTTCTGACTCCCGCGTCACCCTGTCTTTGTTGTTAAGCCTCACCATTGGTTTCAATTGATATACACATTCAGACGCACTTACCCCTGGAGGCGTCCCCAAAGTGTCACCGCAGTGACGCAGTGCGAGTTCCCTCGAAAGGGAATTGTAACAATGTATCTTTAAAGGTAACTCGATGTAACCTTGCTCTCACTTAAAATGTGTCCCCACATTTAGTCCTTGAATTTGAGGGTATTGGATCTGGAAAGTCCTTGACAGGTCCTTGAATTTGAAGTTAACTAAGGTGTGGGAACCCTGTTCATTTTAATGGAAGCTTGGCGACTTCTGGCAACACGAGCAACAGCGATTGTGACAAAGTTGAGAAATGTTTAACTTTATGCAAATTATGAGAGACTTTCGGGAGCGACTACCAATTAGAATGAAGCAGTGGAGTTCACGTCATCTGTCTCTCGTCAGTTACTGTAGTGGATGGTACTCATTTGTTTATGACAACCAGATTTAAAAAACACCTCTTTTGAAAGAGACGAGCGACACACAGCGACAAGGGTCGTCAGCGTTAACGTCATTTATTGGAATGGGTGACGCGGCAGAAGTTGAATATTTCTCAACTTTTCAAGCGCCAACGTGGGTGGCAGCCAATCAGATCGCCTTATGCAAATAACCTAGTGCAGACGCTAGCCAATTACTTTTATGCAAGACTGGAGAACAGACGACCATGTGTTGCAGTTCACTGTGATTAGCTGTTGTCACTATGATGATCGCATCAGGTCCACACTTCAGACACGCCCTCCATCAAGCGTTAACGCTGATGCCCCGTGTGAATGTACCGCAATTGCTTACATAGCCTATAGATAAAATGTTATTTAACTGCAAACTAAAATTCTGTGCACATTGGGTCCAATATACTTCTAAATTTTCCCATGTTAAAAAATAAATATGACCTTCGCTGCGTCCGAAAACTCAAGGCAGTGACTCGTTGCCTTGCTGCCTCATGAGGAAATGACTTCGGAGGCATGAAGGCAGCTCAGAGAAAGACTTTCGGACGCACTTCAAAGGCAGCGTGTTTGAAATATAAACAGAGAGCGCCTTTGTGATAACTAATCACATATTTGAAAACTACAATACTAATTTCTCGCTACAAATGCAATTAAAAGGTGTAAAAAGTGAACATCTACCTTTATTTACACTAAATTGGTGGTCCAGTCGCGTCCTTGGCCGCCATTTTATTTTTTCGAACTCAACCGGGCTCGACCAATCACATTCTTATTGTACGCTTACACATAGGTATCTCAGGAGACAGGAAGTAAACCTAACAATGAATTCGGACATGCCTTGATGCCTTCCTGCCTTGGAAAGCTGCCTCAGAAGGCAGCAATTTAGAGTTTTCGGAGGCAGCCATAGTGTCGTCGGTCACGTTTACCCATTCGTCCATCATAAAAAAATGTGTATCAGGTTTAGTTTTCTGTGTTTTTTGCATGATGTGTTTTGACATCAAAGCCATTGTACAAGCGAACGGCAAAATCAAGAATAGTGTCTGACAAGTTGATCCACATCGTCTCGCAGCACAAAATAGGACAAACAAAGTGCGGAATACAAAAAGACAGAATATAAAGAGACAGGTAGAATGTGATTGTCAGGTATGGTAACTCGTACTCAAAATGTGACCCCTGCATTTAACCCATTCCGGTGAGTAGTTCACGCATGCAAATACACACAAAGAGCAGTGGACAGCTATCACTGCTGTGCCCTGGAAGCAACTCAGAAAGGTGCCTTGCTCAAGTCAGCTAAACAATAGCTTGTTGCTATTCATAGTAAATAGTGCTAAAGATACAAAGACTTTATTTTGCATTGCTTAGCAATTTTTTCCAAAACGGATAAATTACTATGCATCGGATACAGTGTGCAAGGTTTGTATGCGTGATGTATACCAAAAATATGCAAATTCCCAAAAACGGTGAGCAAAGATCTTTAGTGTTAGTTTTGCATTATGAGGTCAGCTCAGCACAACAGTGGCCTGTCTGGTCAGCATTTGAGGTCCTAGTGTTTGTCTTCATGTCGTAGCAAGAACTGTTGGTAAATTAAGGAAGTTTTACATAAGCGAATACCAATTTTTTTAATCATCTAAGCCAGCATAGTTATTGCCAGATACAAATAGGGGCGGTTTCCTAGACAGGGCTTATCCTAGTCCCAGATTAAAATGCATGTTTGAGGTTTCTTAATTTAAAAACAACTTGTACAGACATATCTTAACATATATCAGTGACAATAGCCTCTTTCACACAGTAATTCTGGTAAATTACCATGAATTTACCAGAATGAATTTACCAGTAAATACAAAAATGTGCTGTTCACACACGCAGTGGCGTTCCGTTATTTTACCAGTAAGACATCATTCACACATCAGTATCAAAATACCGGTAAATTCGTTGAGAAAGCGGAAGTACCTGTATCACGCGGCGAGCTCAGTGTTGTATTTGTAAACAATCCACGTCGTTCATAACCACGGTCCGTATTTGTTGTTTTCACGTCTGTGGTAAACAGTCGCGAAGTTGCTCATGACCAAACAACATTGAATGAGACGACGTCAAACCGAAAATGCGTTTTTAACAACAGGACTGTTTGCACTTTAGGCTTCACAGAGGGCGTGCTAAGGACGTCGGCAATTCGGCGGTAAGCTGTTTTAAATAACTTTGGTGAAGAAATGTGGACATAAACTTCAGGTGTGCTCAACTTTCAAGCAGCATGTGTGTGGAAACGTCAGTAAACACTGCGGGGGTAAACGCGTCATCTGTATTAAAACATTATGATTGGTCTGAAGCTGTCAGCGCGGTCTGACGTCGTCCGTTCTAAATGCCGGTATTCCTATAATTTTCGTTCACACATAGCGCTTACCGGTAAATTAATGGTAATCTTACAACCTGTCTTACTGGTAAATTGGGAGCACTGATTTACCGGAAAGGTTCTGTTCACACATGATCTGTTAACTGCAATTTACCAGTAAATTACCAGTAAAGGCTGCATGTGTGAAAGGGACTATTGTCTCAAGATGCACACCAGTATTGTTTTTTTTTAAGATTTGTTTGTTAAAACTAATTGACTAAGGCCTAGTCCTGGATTAATCTAAACCCTGTACGGGAAACCGCTCCTTACTTAGTGTCCAGACATTAGCTGACTAAATGGACTTGCGGATGTGATTATAATAATTACTTGGTGTGTTATGTTTAAATCTGTTTTAGCTTAGTGAGATAAATAACTGTTAGCTGTAAATAATGACAATAATACAATTATTACAAAAATCTACATTTGTGTGAAAAGTGGTTGTTTCTGTCATTCTTGAATATTTTTTTACAGATACTTACAGACACTTTACAGGGGCTATATACTTACTGTAACACAGTTTGTGTAAATATTTGCTTATATTACAAGCTAAAATATCTTTTAGATGCAGCCGCGCCTCTGTTGGTTAACAGATTAAACTGTTCACAGTGGAGTGTGTACGACAATGTTTTATTTAATAAAACAAATACATTTAGGTGGGTGCCATCGCATTACTAGGCGCCATATATAAAAAGTACTTTGCCTCTTTACGTTTCTGAAAAAGAAGAAAGGAGATTTGTAAGTTAGGGCCATAAAAGTTGATAAAGAAGAAACTGTTTTGAATATGTTTAAGTGTATATTATATGACAGAACAGCAAGAGCAGCGCCCACATGTTTTTTCGTCTGTCACTTCAGAAAGAAGGATGTGCACGCCTTCCTGTGTTTGTGTACCTAACCACGTGCATATGTCTGTGTGTGTGTATGCATATACTGTATTTGTGCAGAAAAGGGAAACTATAGGTCAGTGCGTCTCAACCCAATCCCCTGACGCTGGGTGGGTCCAATTACATATAAAGTCTGTAATTATAAGTGTGTGAGTCTGTGTAAAAACAGCTCTGATCCCGTTAGCAATTACTTCCACAATCCTATCATTCATGCAATGTAAGATAACCTTTGAAATTAAATGACAAACAACAGCATAATCACTTTATTTTTTTTATCCAAACACATACAGATTAAGCAGCAGGGATAATGATAGATACATATAAGTTAAATAACAACGCAAGCCTGCTCTGATCCTGTTCTCCATCAGGATCAGATCATTTGCACAAGGAAGCTTTTATCGATTTGATGTCGCTGTACTTTATGCAAATACATCACGCACACAATGCGTTTCAGGCACGGCTTTTTTGTTCCTGCTTAATCCTGGATATTTTTAGACGTTTATCAGACATGCATGCACTTGATATGATCAATTCAGTTTCGCATATAAAGGGCAGAAACCTGTACGGGGTGTGGTTACAGACAGGTGTGTACACACGCGTATCCATGACAACTGCTGTCATGGTAACCACAGTTAGTTAGTGATGTCAGAGGACACCGTCTCGCAGGAGGGTGGTAGGCCAGGAGCAAAGCTTTTTAACTAAGTGAAAGTATAGATGTTATGATATTTAACGTAGGTAAGTTTTAAAAGAATTTAGTAAATTGAGTGTTTTGAGTTGTTTGAAGTGAAAGTCGATCATAATTTGGTGATATTTTTATATATATTATTATTCAGATGTTTTTGTTTGCTAAGGAAAACCTTACTGACTGTAAAAGGAACAAATCCACAAAGAGTCTTTGTTCTTGTTTAGGTACTTTATCACAAAGAGATGGAAATTATCGTAAATGAAGCTACAAGTTACACAGTAACCTGCAATCTTTGTCGTTCACATGCAAATAAAAACGTCAAAGGGACAGAAATATGTCCTGTTCGCAAGCAACCCCCGCACACATCACATGTCTGTAATGTGAGGCTTGTTAACCAAGCTGAGTCAAATGGCTCGTGTAAGTGTATTCCCTTGTGACACAGGATTTACCTCACCTTCATACAGGATAAATCACCTTACATTCCCTTTATGCCAGTATGATTCAGCAACATTTTTCTAGTAACATCTTAGCTTCTACAGTCTTAGAAAAAAGGTATAAAAGCTGTACTTTTGTACCTATACAGTGCATATTAATACCTCGAATGTACATATTGGTACCAAACGCATATATATGTCCATAAATGGTACATATTAGGAACTTTTAAAGGGTACCGTGCCAGTGACAACCTTTGTACCTTGAGAGTATTTTATTGCTGTCAGAAGCCATGTAAATATTGTATTTTAGGTGTGTACACTTTTAGAAAGGAGGATGTGTTCATTTTTACACATTTTTCGGACACATCCTGTGTCATTTTTACACACTATTGGTGCTTTTCGATTGCATAGTACCCCACGGTTTAGGTTGGGTCAGCTCACCGCTCTTTGGCTTGGTTAGCTTTTCCATCGAGTTAAGTAATACTTCGGAGTGAGAGGGATTATAGGCGTACTGCTGTGACATCATACAAGTGAGAGCGTCGTTGGAATGCTATACATCCCCATACATTCATTTATTTCTCAGTCCGCCACAAAATTAAATTGACCATCACAAATATATATTTGCACATCACGTTTATCACTACCTCTGTCTTACATGACAGTTTCTGTACAAACACCCGACAAGTCTAGACGACAAGTTGTGGTTTAAAAGTGCATATTTTTTATTTTTCTTGTCAAAAATGACAATCGTTTCGCTAGATAAGACTCTTATCCTCGTTTGGGATCGTTTATGGTCCTTTGGGACTCCGTTGAAAAAGACTGTTATGTGTTGAGTTAAGTATTAAATGTTGGGCTCTATTAAAGTCCATTAAAAGTAGAAAAATCCTGCAATGTTTTCCTCAAAAAAAAAAACATAATTTCTTCTTGAACAAAGAAAGACATCAACATTTTGGATGACATGGTGGTGAGTAAATTATCTGGATTTTTCTTTTAAGAAAATTGAATATTCCTTTAAACTAAAAAAAGTGTTGTTGCTATAATAACACAGAGATTATTGTGGGACAACGCATTTAGTGTTTATATTGTTTTAACACATCCGTTCAAAGAGTGTATGACTTGTGTGTGTTTTCTATACCAAGAAAGTGATGAAAAAAACTATTTTCCTTTACAAACGTTCACATAGCATCTTAAGGTTATAATAACATAAAAAAATTTGATTTTCAAAGATTTATTATAAAACTGATTTTTTTTTCCGCAAATTGCAATAAATCCAAGTTTTTTTTCCAAAATGCAATAAATCTACTGAATCAATATATAAATGTGCATTCATCTTTGCCATGTTATATTCATGTAGTTGACTAGTGGTACACTGATTAAAAAATAAACATTAATGGCATTAATCAAAACACTTACTTTGTCATATTAAGAACATTGTCATTGTTGCTGTCATCTTTGGGATGTCGTTGAACTTTTTTGACAGCAATCAGCTGTAAAATGTTTTATTCCTGCTCGATTTTCGTTGACTTCAAGAAAAATAATGTAAAGTTTTTCATAAGGTCCCCTTGGGTCATTGTGTTAGCATGACAGAAGCTTCATGCTGTCGTGTGAGAACAAGCAACAGTCCGCATTTTTCCTTCGCCCGAGTATTATTTTGTTTTTGATTGTTTGTTGATCACGAAGTACAAAGTAGATGAGGAAAACTAGGATTCTGTGTGTATTCAAAGCACCACCACTACAATGCGTGGAATGGTGCGCTGTGATTGGTTAAGCAGATTTATTGCATTCTGCAAAGAAGGAGGACTGGCGTTTGTCGTGGTTTGGAAAAAAAGGGAGGAAAGATGATAAAATAACACAGCAGATAACTGATTTTGCATAAAATGAAGATTTTTTTAAATGCCATTTGTCGCTTTTTTAAACAAACTGTTTGTATTATCTTATACAAATACATTTGTATTGATAAACAACAATTATCTTTAATTACTACTTTAAGACTTCAAAAAAATTCACAAGCTTGTATGCATTTCATTAATAGTAGTAGGATAGAAGAACTGGGCCACCTCTTACGCTTTGACCTTAGGGTGATCTTCTTGTATAACCCCTATTACATGCACTACAGGAGACTCATTGTAGTTAGAATGCCCTTATTCCCACAATCACTTCTTGGACACTAAATTATTTTTTAGTCCCTCAGGTTTCTTTTGCAAAATCAAATCCTCTCCAAGGCCACTTTCTACTGAATCCACCATAATAGAAAACCTGTTCAATAAGTTACTATGTAGTTATTTAAAATAAGTCAAATGCAGAGTATTTAATCTAGAGTGTAATTCACTGCAGCACAATGATAGCTCACATCGGTCGGATTTTGAGTGAGCACAATAGAGATTTAGGAAAGCTTTCTTCTGGTGATGCTACAATGAAACTATTCATCTAAACTTAGTGTGCACTCACACACACACACACACACACCATTCATCTCAACCCATAATGAATACGAAACTCATGGTGAAACACACAATGACCTCCTCAAGAACTCAACACACACAAACACACTAGGGCTGGGTGATATTGACCAAAATTAATTTCTTGGTCATTTTGGGATGAATGACGACCTACGATTAATATCTCGCTATTTTGTAAGAAGTGGAATAAATGTTTACATGCAAGTCAAAGATTATGTAAGATAGTGCTGTGTAATTAATCGTTTTTGATTTAAATTTTTTGATTCAAACAATTACAAAAACAAGATAATTAAAAGTTATTGTGCAATTAAAATATTAAAGGGACTCTATTTAAAACTTGACTCTTCTGTAGTTACATCGTGTACTAAGACTGACAGAAAATTTAAAAAGTTGCGATTGTCATATCTGCCTAGAAAATTGCAACTTTTAATTTTCCTTCGCTCCTAGTACACGATGTAACTACAGAAGAGTCAAGTTTTAAATAGGAAAAATATCGAAACTCTTTTGTCATTTTTGAGCGTGATGCTAAATGGTCCAATCAGATTCAATGGATTGTGCTAAGCTATGCTAAATGCGCTAGCCCCAGACCCAGAGATCGGCTGAATGGATTCCAAAATGGTAAAAATCAAATGTTTGGCTCTAGGGGAGCTGGAAAATGAGCATATTTAAAAAATAATTTGCACGCTGCTGGACCGATGTGTTTGTAAGGCACTTCTGAAGGCACCACTGCTTTGACATGTGTAGCCTATTGCAACACTAACTTAATAAAAAGGTTAAAGGTGCAGTGTGTAGTTTTTAGAGGGATATCTTGACAAAAATGCAAAATAATATACAAAACTGTATTATCAGGGGTGTAAAAAGACCTTTCATAATGAACCATTATGTGAATGAGAAATTTTTATCTACATACACTGAGGGTCCCCTTACATGGAAGTTCGCCATTTTGGGCCGCCATGTTTCTACAGAAGCTCTTCCTGGACAAACTTTTTTACTAAGTTGTCTCAGACGATGACGTGTTTGTTTGGTGGCGGCTTCTGTAGCTTCTTTATGTGTTTCAAAAGTGAGGGGTGAGTAGTGGACTGAGCCATTGGTTGTAATTCACAACTTACCACTAGATGCCGCTAAAATTTACACACTGCACCTTTAAATAAATGCATGTGTACTCAGTTATTTCAAAATCACAGAGTAATTGTGTTAAATAATCGAGATTTTGACCAAAATAAGTGCAATTATGATGTAGCCCAGATCAGCACCAGCATTTTTTTTTACATTTTTCACAAAAGTTTAATGCCTTCCAGAAAATGTTCTTCTTTAAATATATAAACATACAATATATTAAATCAAAGAAAGACCCTCTGCTTTCAAACAAAAAAAAACCCTTTCATCCTACCTTCATTAGTTCTCTTTGTTTCACCTCTCAAATATTAGTAGGTTTCTTCAAAAACACCAAATTTTGAGCAAAAAGCTGAGATAAATGCATTTTTGTAAAGGACTTTTGATAGAGATCAAATTCAGAACTATCCTCAAAACATACACGGACATACAGCTGTTTGCTCTAGGGCGATACTTCCGGGTTTTATAAGTTGCGGAAGCGCGCCTGCGCCACCTGGTGATAATAGGATAATAGCGGTATTACAGATTGCCGGAAATACTCGTCATTGGAAGCGTTATCTTCATTGTCAATGGCGGGGAAAGAGTTAAAACAGTTTATGATGAAAATAAAGTTCAAAGACATGTTTCCTCACCCCTTTATGAAAATAAACAGACGAGCTGGTTGAAAAGCTTATGTCTGACCTTGTGTACATTTCTGGCAGAGCTTCTGTTGCAAAGTAGAAGGGTCATATTAGACCATACCTATATATACGGTATTGTCTTATAACTCACTATACTGCCCAGTCCTAACACACAGACACACAACCTCTGTAACCATCAATGAACCTACCAACAAATCCACAAACCACATCAAAGCACTTCACACCAGACACACAAACACATTCAGTTTGCAAGCTAACAGAGTAAAAGAGAACCTTTGTAGTAATAAGCAAAATGTGATTCTATAGCCATAATTTTCGCATTGTCTGCTATCTTAGATGTATTTTTCCACTGAGCTTGTTGCAGTAGGATTTGATGAATTGTCAAGAATCAGTCAAGCTGTGTCTGTGCCATCAGTGTATAATTTTGCTCCAAAATCTCCATATAAGTATGTTTATCTAGATACCGTCGTGTGTTGGTGGGCGTCCATGTCCATTCATCAACCTGACACTAAACGCTGACGCACACTACATGAGAATTTCAAGAATGCTGCAGATGTGTCCGTGTGTGTTTGTGTGTATATGTAGCGAAGAAGGCAACCACAAGCTTCCCGCCGACTTCCTTCCTATATTCCAGTGTTCATGGATATCATGGCCACATTCAAGCCACATCCCCATGAAGCCAGAGCTTTCCCTATGCAATCTTTTTTTAATCCATCTCTTCGTAAACATGCCGTTGTCTCAAGAAATTTGTCATGTGTGAACAAAAGGCAGAACAAAGCCTTAAGGGGCGTGTAGTAGTGAGAACGTGTGTGTCATCGTAACAAGTTATCGTTCAGCTTTTTGACACAGGGCTTTTAAATACAGATCAATATTCACAATGAGAAATGTTTACAAACTGGAATAAGGCAATGAGGTCAGGAAGCTCCTCACTATACATGCTGAAACTGAGATCATTTGCCAGCATAATATAAAGGCAGCACGCATTATGCGCAAGTTCATAATCAGAAAATCAATGCACATGTGTGGTTTCTCCAAAGAAAAAAGCAAATGATAAGCAAACCTGAAGGAATTTCGGTGTATTTTCCGTAATCTGTGTGTGAAAAGCGCTAAAATGTATGAATTGGCTGTACACACCAACATGCAAAGGTGTCGGTTTCAGATTTATCCACTCTTGGACCCGGTTTAAAAAAATGTCAGCTCTGTCTGGACGAAACTGTGCTACGATACAAAATTTGTATGTATACACCTAAATGTGTCTCCGTGTGGACGGGCTCTTAGTTTTAGTAAAAAAAAAACTTTTTTCAGAGGTTTCCTTTTGGGATGTGCATAGCCGCATCTTTTCAAAGATGTTTGGTTACCAAACATGCATTTAGTTGGGGGCTTTTAAATAAGAAACATTCACAGACATATACATAGCTAACAATCATATTATTATAGGGTTGTTGACATGATATTTTTAGGTTGGATTATTTTAACCTGATTCAACGGCTCAAAAACTAAACTCTTGTAGCAGAATACAAAAAACTGCAAGACAACGAAATTGTAAATGTGATTGGCTGTAGTGATATGGGATGAATTTAATTCCCAAACATGTAGGTAACTGACAGTTAGGTAACTGTAAGGGTGCGCGGGGCACAAACTAACGTGGGGTTAGATGTAACACTGACAATTTACGTTATTGCACAGGGTTGAACGATTTGTTTTTCCGGTATTGTTTTAACGCTGCAAAGACGGTCTGCCGCAAATTTATGGAAAGGTATAATGCTTTTCCATAGAGTTATTGATGAACGAGTGTTTTGGTGTCATGTAAGTAAATATTATCATATGTTTTTTTTTTGTTTGGGTGAGTTGGGTGTGTAAGATACCAAAATGTTATATCATATTAATCAGTGTCTTGTTGACTAAAATATTTTCACCCAGCGGGGTTAGTTGTAACGCTGTGTTACAACTAACCCCTCAGCACGAACAATATAAAAACAGCTAACGTTAGCGTAATTCTTGCCGTTTTTTTAAATAGGCTACAAACTAATGATTGCTGGCTGCCAACAAAATAAATGTGCCTGTCTTATCAAAAATTGTGTTCAATTTATTTATTTTTGTTCATATCTTTATGATTGATTGAATAAGGTCAAGTTAAAGATTAAAATCATAATGAAATTAATGGCTAAAATCATTATCTCAGAATTTGATTTTGACACTTTAATGTGGATTTAACAGACTGGCTCACATTTAAAAAAAATTTTTTTTTGTCATAATTGTGCTGCTTTTTACATATTTAGACATTTGTATCCATTTATAATTGAACTATGGTTAGATGAGAGATGAATAGTGTAAATACCCATCTATTATAGACAGATATATAAACAATATTCACTTCAAGTATAAAGACAAAATAGTATTAAAATATTTGCCTGCAAACTTAATTTTTAGCAAGTGTTACAATGAACCCCACCTATGGGGTAAGTTATAACGTTTGCACCTCTGTCATATTTGGTGTGATCATAGACTGTAAAAAAAGATGGACGACGCCCGTTCGCTCTCTTCCATTGATGAAAAGTGAAGCCGCCAGTGTCCCGATACGACGCTGACATCTTGGGTCTTGAGTCTGCACAGCAGCGTTTTCAGGACCCGTCCTGCGCACTAGTGAGCAGGAAGTAAAGCCGCGAAAGCAAGGCCCCGCCCTCGCTCTCGTAGAATGAGCATATCACAGCTGTCAATCATGATGTGACACCACCGTTTTTATAGCATTAAATAACTAACAAACTTATTTTAAAAACAAGCTCTTGAATTTACATCAGCGTGATAAAAACTACAGTAAATGATAGAAACCAGCTTCGGACAAAAGGTAATTGAAGTGTAATTAAATTGTTTTGTTGGTCTCAAGTCCCATTGAATTACATGAGGAGGCGGGGTTTATGACCTATACTGGGACCAGTCACTGGGGGGTGATCGAGAAGTTTTGGCTTCACTTTTCAGGGCTTGTGCGGCACGCTTGGGTGTGATTGTCCAAGAATAGTAAGTAATAGAAACAAACTTCAAATGGTCATTTGTAGCAGAGATGTGTGTGTTGCTTGTCTAAAAATAAAATTAATCAAACTCAACATTTTTTTAACGATTTCATTGAGCCAAAACCAAAAAGTGTTAGGTTGTGCCCCGCTCTCCCCTACATTAATTACAAAAACAGCCACTAAAAATATCAAAACGAAGATAAAAATTCACTAATTGAACTGACTAATTAACTAACAGTGATTAGCCGGTTAGTCAGCGAGCCAGCCATTGTGACCCATTTCCTTCTTTTCTGCCATCGCCCGACTGGCCACCCTTTGCTGTCTTCCATCACAGTCCTCTCTTTCTCAGTCTTGAACACTGTTTCTTTATTTCTCTCTCTCTCTCCCTCTCTGAAGTTCATAGCCGTCCTTCATTCATAAACGGAAATGTTTTGAATGATCAAACAAAGATGAAATAAGGGCCGATGCATCCAGGGCGAGCTTATGACTGGCCCGGGAATCAGAAGAAAGACAGAAGGAAGAACAGTCATTTAGCCCTAGGGGTTTGACGGAGCTCAGAATTGCTGGCATTCCCACGAGCCACAGCGGCTGAATAGAGCTCCCTCTGTTTGTGTATGTGTGTGTGTTTAATCGTGACCTGAGACTGAGAAGTGATCCGTTATAGTTCGGGTTGAATAACATCTGGGTTGTCTGGTAGACCTTCTTCAAGTGCCATCTTAAAGAGTTTATGCCTTATAGTTTCATGCATGCCCTACATTGTCATAATAACTGTTCATGTCTGACACATTTAAGTCTTCCTAACTATAGATTGAAATATAGATTGAATGCACTGTATAGTTTCGGATAAAAATGTCAGTCAAATTCATAAATCTAACAGTAAATATATAACGTCAAGTTTCAAAAGCTATAAAATAGTCTTTAGATACAGTGTATATGTATTACCATATTTTCCAGACTATAAGTCGTTCCAGAGTATAGATCGCATCAGTCAAAAATGCGCTTTGAAGAGGAAAAAACATATATATAAGTCGCACTGGACTATAAGTCGCACTGGACTATAAGTCGCACTGGACTATATGTCGCGTTTATTTAGAAATTTATTTTACAAAATCCAAGCAGAAGAACAGACATTTAATCTGGAAAGGCAAGTTATTCAACTAGACAATAGCACAGAACAGCAGCCTGAATAAGTGTTCGTACATTTTAAAGAAACATAAACAGTTAATTGCACGATACACACAGCCCAGTCTCACGAAATTTCATTATATAGACCGCTTCATCGGACGCACATGATTCCGGTTTTGTTTTTTAATGGTCTGACTAGTTGCTAAACTGATCTCTTGAACAAATGTGTTGTTTTTTTGCGTGTTATATAAATAAACTATGTTTAAAGAACTTTGTTGTTATTTATTCTTAGCGGAGTTTACCAGAAGTTACGTGCGGGACCGCGACAGCCGCTTGTTTTTGTTGTTACTGCTGAAACCTTCTATAGTCACGTAAATTTTTGATTTTGTGATATTATAACGAATTTCCGTGTTTTTTCGTGATTGTATAACGAATTCCTGTTTTCGTGTAATTATCATGTATTGGTTACTCAACTGTTTTGTCCTATTTTCTTACCATTGTTGCTTCGGTTTAGGGTTAGATTTACATAAAATTACATCCCTATACACTGTAAAAAAACTTAAAATTTTTTGTTGAATCAACTTGGATTTACAAGTCATTTCAACTTACTATTATTTATCTTGACTAGAGACGAGTTGTTATTACTACAGGTGAGTTGTTATAACTTATAAAATTAAGTTGACTTTTCTCAACTATATTTTATAAGTTGTGACAACTCATCTCTGTTGACATGACTTAAGGCAGCAAAGTATTTTTTACAGTGTACCCAACTCTAACCCTAACGCCAGGCGGCCAGGCATATAAAAAATAAATTCGAAAAAATAGTATAAACCAATACATAAAGTGACATTCTAATGCAAGCACCAAATCTAACTCTAAACTGAATCGACAATGGTTTAAAAATAGGAAAAAGCAGTTGAGCAACCAATGCGTGATTATCACACGAAAACAGGAATTCGTTATACAATCACGAAAAAACACGGAAGTTCGTGATAATATCACAAAAAAGGATAAAAAATTCACGTGACTATATCACGAAACTTTGTGAGACAATAGCATACAGAACACACCTGGGAGTCTGAATAGGCTAAATTAACACCACAAGCCAAATCAAGTTCAAAAAGGTCCCGAAGTCATTTCGCATCACTGAATTCATTGAATTACATAAATACAGAAGCAGCATATAGCAGACTCTCGCGGCTGTAGACGGTAATGGATTCTCTTGATTCATACGAAATAATTTTGACGTATAAGTCACACCTGACCATAAGTTTGAGGACCTGCCAACTATGAAAAAAGTGTGACTTACAGTAATATTATGAAATAATGTAGATATATTTAAAGTCACAATGAAAGTGAAATAGGAAAAACCCGTTGTGACGTATATCTGAGTGTAATGGCTTTCAAAATAAGAAAGAATGTAGGGCGGGACTTGAATTTGTCCATTGAGAATTGGCTGGATGATTGGAAGTTGTGTCATGTTGCTTTCTGATAATCGCTGTGATCTTTTCCCGTGCCCCATCTTCCTGCCATACTGGAAGTAAGGAGAGATAGTTTCGAGGATGGGGGGGGGGTGGTTTTTGATTAAAGATTATGAGGGCACATTAAATTTTTTAAATAATGAAGCTCACAGATAAGTCAATAAAAAAAAAAAAAACTCAATACTGCCCAAAACTTTTGTTTAATATCAATTTCATTGTGACTTTAAATAGCCTTGGTATTCATGTTATGGGTGCTTGTTTAGGGATTTTAAACAACTGTGACTCAGAGATGAGGCGTACACTCCCTAAATGACCTCCTAGCCACACACACCCACACAAAGACTTTAAGGCTATTTATAGTTGGCATCATCATTGTGGCATTAATTACACTGACTTTTAAGCACTCTCTAAAGTAGACTTAATATAGCCTCATTCCAGACAAGCATCTGGGATTAAATCTGAAGAGAACCAGAGTGGAAAAGAGAAGATGGTTCCCCTCACTTTTTTATATCTCCATTATTCAGCTACCCTTTTACAAGTCACCTGTTCGCATCTGCGTTCTGTCTTTATAAGTTTGTTATTTTTGCAGCTACACTCTTCCAAAAGAAAATCAACTAAGGACCCTCCTGCACATTGATATTAAACAGACACTGTTGAGCGGTGGGATTCACATAGCAAACGCCCCCTGGTGTTGATGCATGAGAATACAACCTGTAGTTTGCAATATTGGAAATACATCTGGGAATTCTTTCCTAGTGAATCCCTGTTCTGCTTTCATTCACACACAACAGACATGAAAGTGAGAACATAGTTTTAGTCACTAAGTAAAATTTAGATGATGTTGACCACAGTATTTAAGTCTTATTGATCTGCTAATGATAATTTAGCATTCAGCACTCGATTTATATACAGTCTGTTTCTTTCTTTCCTCGTTCTCTATCTCTCTCACTCTCTTTCTATTTCTGTCTCTATCTGTAGCTAATTTTGTCTGCTTAGGAGTATGTAGACTAAACAACATGTACCAGAGCCACAAAATACACATTGTTGAAAGTTTCAATTGTCTGATTTACTGTCGAAAGTAAGGAAGTTGAGGGGTGGGGCATAGTCACACTTTCACTTGAAGCGTTTATCTCTCGCTCTGCTTTCTTTCTTCGTTCTCCTCCATCGTTTCCGTTTCTTCACCTTTCATTTGTGGAAGGGCAAGCCGTCTCGGAGATCTGCAGTGGGATTGATAAATAGGGTCCCAGCGGGGTGCGGACTTACCCTCGCTCTAGAGGGAGATTTTATTAGCATCATTTATCACGCCCGGGTGGGCAGAGGCAGTGAGATAGAGGGTGTGACATGGCTAACGAAGAGGGAAGAAATACATCCCTCATGGAGCAGAACGACGACATCACTTCCCCCGAACCTACGGCTACACAACACGGGGTAGGCCTATACCAAATACTGAAGCACAAGTTTTGTTAAAGATGTTCTGAATTAAAATGAATCATTAACATTTCAAATACTGAAACTTGGAGGGAGCAATGGGTTTTGCAAGGTCTATTTGCATGTTTTCATGCACAGTGGCTGTTTTTAGATATGTAGTGTTGTAATACTTGTCACGATTAAATGTGTTACTTTGCTTGTTGATTTGCACTTCCTTAAAAATTCAAATTGTTTTTCTTCACTGTCATTGGGTTTACAATTCTTCATGTTTTTTATGCTGTAAGTGGTACTTTATTGACATACCGGTAGTTGTATTTACATTTGTGACTTGTTGTCCATTCATTTATACTATTTATTTTTTTAGTATGTGTGTTCCCTCGGGATCAAGCCCATGACCTTTGTGTTGCTACTGCAATGCTATCCTAATGGTGTATTCCCAACGCTTGCAACTTTGTGTCTTTATCTTTCTCATTGCAGTCTATTTTTCTGTTTCCGTGTTTTCTCAGGAGTTAAACCGTGTTCCTGTGCGGACTGACTTTTGTTTTCTTTGTGCAACACCCCCCCCCCCCCCAAACCCCTTGTCTGATATCTTTGCGAAACGCGCCACGTCACTTCCTCACATATGCCTCTTCCTTTTCTGGCTCGCTTGTGCTTCTCTGTCATTGTTTGTGCTTCTCCTCCACCTCACTTTTTGTATCTCGTGTTTCGAAGTCTTTTGAGTACCTCCTTTTGCATGAAATCTTTGAAAGTTTGCAGTGATTATAGACTGAGTCTCAGACTGTGTCACTGTAACCACAGATTTGCATTGATGCCACAACTGAGTCCCTCTGAAGTTTTTTTGAAGTATTATTGTAGTGATGGTATACTAGTGAGTTTGTTGTAGTCCAAGAAAAGAGATTTACGTTGGAGACAATAACTCGCGTCATTTATACTTTGGAGTATGTACTTTTTGCATATCGATAACATGTACTAATACACACTTACACACCAAAGGAAATGTAAAACCGTGAATCGGAGGATAGATTCTCTTTAAGAACTGCCAACCCATTGTTTGAGTAATGCTACTTTTAAAGTTAGTTCTTTTCTAAGTTTAGATGAGCATGCACGCAGGACTTTGTAAACCAGTACCTTGCACCAGAATTGTAGTTTGAAGTAACAAAAAGCTACTTTGATGCCAATGAGACGGAAATTTTTTTCACAGTTTCTGGTTTGCAAATGACTCATGTGTTTTCATGCAGGCTAAACTCTACTGTAATAGTCAAGTCACCGTGTGCATGTTTATCTGTTTATGCATCAGGTGCTAAAACTGTGTTTTGCTTTTCTTGCATTACTAAGCTTCAGTGTCAGACTCCTCCTTGTGTGTCTTTTTTAGATCAGATAACAGTTAGGTTTCACTGTCAGAAAGAGAATCATGTCTTCTAATATCAATGTTCAATACGTGTCGTGCATATTATATTTCTCCTCTTATTTCTTTTAGTGACACACAGTTTGGAAAAGTTTGCACTATAGTAAATTCATAACTGACAAGGGCAAGTTGGTACTTGGATTCAGCAGCAACAACATAAACAAATGGCTTTTTTGGACTAAACGCAACTTCTGGTAGACTTCCACATAGAATCATAAACAACAGAGTCCTTTTAAAGTAGTTAATTTATTTATATCTGGTAAAAGGGAAATAAATTACCTTTGTTCATATACAAATTACCTTCATTGAATTCTATCATAAACCCGTTAGACGCCTATATGGACGTAGTGTTTGGAACTTTTTGAACCCAATAGTAGGCGGTGCCTGCCGTCGGCATCTTGGCTGTGTGTCACCACGTATCACTTGCGGATAAGCGAAAATGGGTAAAGAGGCAGGACGTGGGTGAAGCTGAGGTGGCTGGTTTCTGAAACCACGCTCGCTTAGCTCGACTCAAGTGACAGCAGTGGCAGTTCACCCGTCACTCAAGTGGCCACGCCTTTAATTATGCAGAACTTTAAGCCTTAATAACGGATGAGTTACAAAAAAATTCACCCCCCCCTCACAATTGTCATGAAAGGGCAATATTAGCTATATAGACCAAAAACACCTTTTATACCAGGCTGTAAACCTATTGTCTGTTTCTCAAATGCGTTCTTTAGCGATCTTGCGTCCTTGTGTTCTTGCTCTACGTCATCATTAACCGTCGAAGTTCAATTCCAATTCTCAAGAACGCAAGTACAGAGGACACATGAAAATACCCGGATGTGTTCTTGATATCGAGGATGCATTGAGTGCAGATTGCGCGCTGAAATCGCGTTACGCCCCAAAAGTAGTTGCGGCAAAACAATGGCGGATGTCAAGTGACCAACAGGAAGATTGAACACATCTAAATTCTCACAAGTGCGTTCTGTGTTGTCGCGAGTCTGTTCTTTGCGTTCTTGGAATTGAGCAACATCCATTGGCTGTTTCTTAATATGCGTTCTTCAGCGATCTTGTGTTTTTGCTCTACGTCATCATTAACCATTGAAGTTCAATTCCAATTCTCAAGAACGCAAGTACAGAGGACGCATGAAAAAACCCAGATGTGTTCTTGATATCAAGGATGCATCGAGTGCAGACTTGCGCGCTAAAATTGCGTTACGCCCCAGAAGTCATTCCGGCAAAACAATGGCGGATGTCAAGTGAACAACAGGAAGATCGAACACATCTTAATTCTCACAAGTGCGTTCTGTGTTGTCGCGACCTTCTGAGTTCGTTCTTCCAAGGTAGCCTGGCAAGACCGATCTCCACGAGAACGCAAGTCTGTTCTTTGCGTTATTGGAATTGAGCAACATCCATTGGTTGTTTCTTAATATGCGTTCTTCAGCGATCTTGTGTTCTCGCTTTACGTCATCATTAACCATCGAAGTTCAATTTCAATTCTCAAGAACGCAAGTACAGAGAACCCATGAAAATACCCGGATGTGTTCTTGACATCGAGGATGCATCGAGTGCAGACTTGCACGCTGAAATTGCGTTACGCCCCAGAAGTCATTGCGGCAAAACAATGGCGGATGTCAAGTGAACAACAGGAAGATTGAACACATCTAAATTCTTACAAGTGCGTTCTGTGTTGTTGCGAGTCTGTTCTTTGCGTTCTTGGAATTGAGCAACATCCATTGGCTGTTTCTTAATATGCGTTCTTCAGCGATCTTGTGTTCTTGCTCTACGTCATCATTAACCATCGAAGTTCAATTAAATTCTCAAGAACGCAAGTACAGAGGACGCATGAAAATACCCAGATGTGTTCTTGATATCAAGGATGCATCGAGTGCAGACTTGCACGCTGAAATTGCGTTACGCCCCAGCAGTCATTGCGGCAAAACAATGGCGGATGTCAAGTGACCAACAGGAAGATCGAACACATCTCAATTCTCACAAGTGCGTTCTGTGTTGTTGCGAGTCTGTTCTTTGCGTTCTTGGAATTGAGCAAAATCCATTGGCTGTTTCTTAATATGCGTTCTTCAGCGATCTTGTGTTTTTGCTCTACGTCATCATTAACCATTGAAGTTCAATTCAAATTCTCAAGAACGCAAGTACAGAGGACGAATGAAAATACCCGGATGTGTTCTTGATATCGAGGATGTATCGAGTGCAGACTCGCGTGCTGAAATCACGTTACGCCCCATAAGTCATTGCGGCAAAACAATGGCGAATATCAGGTGACCAACAGGAAGATCGAACACATCTCAATTCTTTCAAGTGCGTTCTGTGTTGTCGCGACCTTCTGAGTTTGTTCTTCCGAGGTAGCCTGGCAAGACCGATCTCCACGAGAACTCAAGTCTGTTCTTTGCGTTCTTGGAATTGAGCAACATCCATTGGCTGTTTCTTAATATGCGTTCTTCAGCGATCTTGCGTCCTCGTGTTCTTGCTCTACGTGCTCATTAACCGTCGAAGTTCAATTCCAATTCTCAAGAACGCAAGTACAGAGGATGCATGAAAATACCCAGATGTGTTCTTGATATCAAGGATGCATCGAGTGCAGACTTGCGTGCTGAAATTACGTTACGCCCCAGAAGTCATTGCGGCAAAACAATGGCGGATATCAGGTGACCAACAGGAAGATTGAACACATCTAAATTCTTACAAGTGCGTTCTGTGTTGTCGCGACCTTCTGAGTTCGTTCTTTCGAGGTAGCCTGGCAAGACCGATCTCCACGAGAACGCAAGTCTGTTCTTTGCGTTCTTGGAATTGAGCAACATCCATTGGCTGTTTCTTAATATGCGTTCTTCGATCTTGTGTTCTTGCTCTACGTCATCATTAACCGTCGTAGTTCAATTCAAATTCTCAAGAATGCAAGTACAGAGGACAAATGAAAATACCCAGATGTGTTCTTGATATCGAGGATGTATTGAGTGCAGACTTGCGCGCTGAAATTGCGTTACGCCCCAGAAGTCATTGCGGCAAAACAATGGCGGATGTCAGGTGACCAACAGGAAGATCGAACACATCTCAATTCTTACAAGTGCGTTCTGTGTTCTCGCGACCTTCTGAGTTCGTTCTTCCGAGGTAGCCTGGCAAGACCGATCTCCACGAGAACGCAAGTCCGTTCTTTGCGTTCTTGGAATTGAGAAACAGCCATTATTTTCTACTGTATAGTTAAACAGTTTTAACATGGGGGGTCTATGGAAATTGACTCCCTTTTGGAGCCAGCCTCTAGCGGCCAGCCCATGAATTGCAGTTCAAGTCATTTCTGTCTTGGCTTCATTAGAGCGATCTAAGGGTTGCCCCTCGATTTCCCCTGGATACTTTATACTCTTACTAAATGTGTGCAATTATGGGAAAGGCAATACGACTGCTTTGAGCTGCAGCAGTACTTCAGTTACACTACAGCAGATTAAAAGTATACTTAAATGTAGTTGTAAATGTACTGCAGTGCATTACCTAAGTACTACAGTTTTATCATTCATCATAACAGAAAAGTGCCTAGATTGCAGAAATGCTGCTGGTTATTTTAAAAGGCTAAAGTGTCTTTGTGTAGTTTACAACATCATCCCTGAAATAGTGGAGAATGCTTAAATGTATTTTAACTCCTTCCATCCTGATTTTTCAGGTGTTTAATCAGTGTGCCTTATTTTGATTGGTTGATCAGCATTTTTATTGGTTTGAACCACAAAACATGTGATGTCCATTCCAGTGGACGCAAGGTCTAAAGGGGTTAAAATTAATCTGAAAAGTATAACAACTGCACTAAAATGTCTTGCTATATTGCTGTCTCTCCTCCCCACACACATTTTCCTCTCTCTCTCTCTCGCTCTGTCCTTATCTGAATTGTTTATGAAACTTTTCCTCCCACTGTTGCTTAGATGTCTTCCACTATGTGTAATCATTACGGGTTCGATATGTGTAGTGAAACCACATTAACTCTTGCAATTGCATAGCACACACATGATGCACTTTATCAAAAACGGCTAAAATAGTAAAGAACACAAACTTTTATGTGCACCCCCTCCCTCGCTGGTGTCATCTAGTAATGACCAAGTCTCACAGAAAACAGGAAGAGACGGCGCTGAAGTTTAGCCGGATATCCTGCACTGGGAGGGCGACCCTCAACCATAGCTTTCCCTTCCTCCATATCTCTCTGTTTCTTTTTTTTCTCTCCCTCTTTTTATCTCTCTATGTTGCTGGATTTTCGCGTTTTTGTGTTGGAGAGAGGAGAATGTGTTGGTCGGGTGAATGGGATCATTGGGAATATCTGGACATACAGGTGACATTCCATGATTTTCCAGATTGTTGTGTGGCGGACTTATCACGACTGGTTATTATACTCTACTGAGCTGTTGTCGCTTTCCTCTAGTAAATATGATTGTAAATGTTGCTATTTAGTAGATATTTTTGTTTATGTTGTCTTCGCTGCTGTTTTACATCACTAATCTCAGTTGTTTGGTGGTGGGTGTGTTTAGGGGGCAAAACATATGTGACCTTTAAAATGTTCTTTTGAGGTTTTATTAATGTGGTTCAGCCCGAATGCTTTTTTTGAGGGTGCAGTTTTTGCTGCAAGTCTTGTTTGGTGTATTTTTAAACAGGATTTAAACTGTGCCACTTCTTATTAAGACTTCCGTCTGATCCGTGTTTTATTTTTATATGATACTAACAGTGTTGCTTTGTATTTAAGTTTTTGCTTGCTTTTACCTTTAATCCCACAATTTAGTATTCAGGGTGACTTTTTGGACCAAATATGGAGTTAGCATTCGGCTATGTTTTAATCGTGGGTGGTCACTATCACTTTATTGTGTATTTGCCACAGCTTTGTTAGATGATTACTTTAGAAATCCTAAAATTCAATAAAAGCGCAGTTTGTTGAATCAATATCGTTGTTTGTTATTCATATCCTAAAACTAATAGGAACTGATGCATTGAAATGAAATGCAAATGTTTTAAAGTCGTTTCTGGCAGGCAGGGGTGATTGTTACAGATCTTTGACGCAGTGAATATATCCTGATGTGGAAGTCATGACTAGCAGGATGGAAAACAATAGGGAAAGTGACCCCAATGTCTGGAATCTGTTGTTAATGTCTAGTGTTTTATATTTCTATAAGAGCTAGAATTACAAATGTCTCATTTGTGAATTCTTGTTAAATTCAAAGGGAAATGATTAGAGACATTGCTCTGTTTTTCAGTCTGTTTTTGCTGAATTAAATTATAATCATTCATCAAACATCATAGTTTTTGGAATGAAATTTGACATTTTTCTCAAAATATCTGTGTATTGTGTAACAGAGGAGAAACAAAGCTAGGGTCCTTATAGCATCAGTCGGATTGGCTTCTACACTATAAATTTGAAGAGTTTCGTTGCAAAACGAGATAAATCCATTTTTTAACATTTTTGTCAAAACATGTTTATTATTATGTTATCATGTTATTATTTTGTTTTATGGTGCTACTTAGCTAACCCTAACCCTAAGCTGTATTTTTTAAGTTATGAAGGTTTAAATCAAAACAAACCAACTGCAGTTGAATTGAAATTAATTGGAATGCACAACCAAAACACGAGCAATTTTTGAACAATTAAAAAAACGGTGGTTATCTCATTTTGCAACGAAACTCTTCATTTGTTTATTATTTAAGCATTTTTAGGGTACACGGGTACACTCAAAAAAATGCTGGGTTATTTTCGGCCCAACGTTGGGTCAAAAAGAGGACAAACCCAGCCGTTCGATAAATTTAACCCAGAAAATGTTTATATTTGACCCAACAATGGGTTAAAAACAACCCAGTATAAGTTAAATTACAACCAAACGCATTGGGTTAGTTCTTTTTGACCTATTGCTGGTTTGTAAATAAAAAGTCTATACTTTAAAAAAATATTTTCAATCCAGTGTTGGGTCAAAAAGGGATGAGTCTAGCACGCTGCATTGTGATTTAATCTATGCTGTTTCAACCCAAAATGCTGGGTTGTTTCAACCCATTGTTAACCCATTGGGTTAAATATAAACATTGTGTGGGGCAGTGGTGGCCGGTGAGTTCTTTTTCTTGAGGGCACACGATGCGAAATTCGTCACAACATGTATGTAGCCCGTCATGTGTGTGGTTCGTAATTTCAAAATATGTGTTTTGTGCGTAGAGTGAACCTGCGCATCACGTGTTTTGTCAAAATAAGTGCCTGCTGCAGATGCGTCTAAAGGGTTAATGATAAAAGAGACGCTCGCGTTTTCCAGATACTCGCATAATCTCATGCGTAATCAAAGTTTACTGTTAAGGGAGTGTCTTGCGTGTATTTTGTAAACGTGAGCGTTTCTTTTATCAAAAACGGTTTTGACGCGTGTGCAGCGCAGGTACTTATTTTGACAAAACACGTGATGCACATGGTTCCAATGACACAATAAACACATATTTTGAAAACACGAGCAACACACATGACACTCCGAACACATATTTTGAATTTGTGTCACAAGCCAGCTTCGTCCCTTTTTGACGCTATGCTGGTTTGAAAACAACTAATTGCAGTCTAATTGCTAGATTTGCCAAATTTTCATTGTTTCTAAAAAGTAGATAATGGGATTTAGTGACAAGTAAAAAGGTAATATATCTTAGATAACTTTATATTGCTTTATTTTAATAATCATGTCAGTGAAATAATTTATACTTTATTCATGGACATAAGTTAGCAACAAAGTCTATGCACATTTTGGTATACATAATTTCTTCTTATAACATTTGCAAGACTGCAGCCCTGTTATTTTGGTTTTGTTGCACCTCTGAGCTACATTTGGGGTGTCATTTCAAATACCCAATCCCAAAATAACATGTTTAGAAAATGGTGGTTGGTCATTTCACATTGGTCAGATGGTAATTTCCTGTATTTCTATCCAAAATAAGCTGTGGAGTGTGGACCAGACTTCATGTCAACATTGATAAGTCTGGCTGGTTCTTGTTCCGAAGATTTAGATGCATTTATTTCTATATAACTTTATTTACAGACACAAAGCGATCACTTCCATGTTTGTAGTTTTTGCAGACCCTTACCTGCGAGCTACAGTTTTGATGTGATTTAAGCACTCTTCTTCTTATCCCCTGTATCTATGCAACAGAAATATAAGATGTCTAGTGTTTATTTAAAGAATTTCTGACCTTATTGTGACATTCTAACAGAAATGCAGTTGAGGCTGAGACTTAAATTAAAGCTTCATCTTTCTGTTCGCAGAGTGATCCCGGTGGGTTGTCGGTTCTTGAACAGCTGGGCTTGGACCACAGCTCGGATTTCTCTGACTCCAGCGTACAGCAGCGATTGGATGAACAGAGGGAGCGAATCCGTCGAGAAATTCGAAAGGAGCTGAAGATTAAAGAAGGGGCGGAGAATCTCCGCAGAGCCACTACGGATAAACGTAATGCTCAGCAGGTGGAGAGTCAGTTACGGAGCTCCAATCGGCGCCTGGAGTCGCTCCACGCCCAGCTGCAGGAACTTGATGCTCATATTGTTGTCAAAGGCACCGATGAATCACGCGGTAAGTGGGCAGAGACTGCTGTGTAGCTGTGATATCATAAATATGTGTAATAAGTACATGAGCCTAATCCTCTCCTAACCCTAAAGCTAGAAGTAAAGTCGTATTTTAACGCATACACGAGAGTATGTGTACAGTGTCATCAGAATCACATTTTCGTCTATAGAATTGTACTGTACGCGTGCACTATATGCGCACCGCCAGGTTTTTGTAGGTCACACATGCACGTACAGGGGAATGTAGTACCGTATTTTTCAGACTATAAGCCGCGTTTTTTCCATAACTTGGCTGGTGCTGCGTCTTATAGTCAGGTGCGCCTTGTAAGTCAGTATGAATTAATTTTGACATTTATGAGACATCATTACCGTCTACACCCGCAAGAGTCCGCTATATGCTGCTTCTGTATTTATGTAATTCAATGGATTCAGTGATGCGGAATGATGAGTCTGCGAACTTCACACTAGTTGGCTTGTTTGGTTAATTTAGACTATTTAAGCTTCCAGGTAAGTTCTGTATGCTATGGTTTATCATTTAAATAACTGATAATACTACTTTAACGTACAGACATCTATTCAGCCTGCTGTTCTGTCTGCTATTGTTTAGTTGAAAAACTTGCCTTTCCAGATTAAATGTCTGTTCTTTGGCTTGGATTTTGTGAAATATTTTTTTTAAAAATGCGACGTATACTC